>NC_084569.2:2724958-2879958 GCF_033978685.3 Nerophis lumbriciformis
AGTCTGCCAAACAAGACAACAGGTAGAGAAACAGACCAGAGCCATACCAAGAACACGACACAGAGCTGATACCACAGAGACTTGCTCATGGACATCATGTTGGACAGGCAGAGCACACATTGTATTTGTCACTGACTGATGCATGGTGTTGATGTCCTCCACACCAACACTTCTCCGTGTACGTGCAAAGAGCTCACAGTTCAAGGCGTCCGAGAAGAATCCTCCTTCTTGTCCCGTGTCCCATCTGCCGGACCTCGCGGATCCATTGGTCAGGCTCCAAGGTCTGTGTGCGGGCCTCGCGCTGCACACCTCCCTCAGCGAGAGGGACAAAGCGGCCATGTGCTCCTGTGTCGTATGCATTGGTTAGTATTGCCTTACAAAACCAGGGCTTCAAATAGTTAACCGGCTACCTGGACCAACACCGATGTATTGCCTTGCCTTCCAGTAGTTCATGTTGTGTTGACTCACTGCATTCTGGAGAAAAATCAACATTGCAACTTTTTCTAAATTACATTAAACCTTTAAGCTTTTTTATTTCACTTTTGTTATGTTTTTGTTTATTTTAATAGTATTTTTAGAATGTGCCATGGGCCTTTAAAACATTAGCTGTGGCCTACAAATGGCCTCCGGGGCACACTTTTGACACCTCTGCTATAGATAATGAAAAATTAAATCTGATAAATCTATGGATAAAAAGCAAAGCCTGGCGACGCATGCACGTTTATCATAACTCTCTCTCTCTCTCTGTCTCTGCCCCTCCCTCACCAATGCTGCTGCGTGCACAATTTGTTTTGTTTTTAACCCCTTCTTAACCCTTAACGTACATTGAAAATACACACAACCCTAACTCAAAATGCCGGACATTTGAGGCATTTGACATTGACATGTCCGGTGAAAAGAGGACGTATGGTCAGTCTATATAGACTGACCATACGTCCTCTAACCCTAACCCTAACCCTAACCCTAATCTTAACCCTAACAAAAATTTTAATTGTTAAAATTGTTTAAATTTTTTTAAATTGTTTTAAATTGTTAAAAATTTTTTTTTTTTTTTAAAGTCTAAAAAAAATTTACAAATTAAAAAAAATGAAAACATTTAAAAACAACCTAACCCTAACCCTAACCCTAACCCTAATCTTAACCCTAACCCTAACCCTAACACTAACCCTAACCCTAAAAAAAAAATGTTAATTGTTAAAATTGTTTAAAAAAATTAAAAAAATTTAAAATTGTTTTAAATTGTTTTAAAAAATTAAAAAAAATTAAAAAACATTTTTTACAAATTAAAAAAAATAAAAAAATAAAAAAATTTAAAAACATTTTCAAAAAAAATTTAAAAAATCTGAAAATCATTTTTTACCTTGAAAAAAAATTTTACCTTGAAATTTTTTTTTTACCTTGAAAATCATTTATTTACCTTGAAAATCATTTTTAACCTTGAAAAATAATTTTTACCTCGAAAATCATTTTTTACCTTGAAAATCATATTTTAACTTAAAACATTTTTTTTTAATTTTTTTAAAGTTTTAATTTTTTTTAAAAAAAAGTTTAAATTTTAATTTTTTTTTTAATTTTAATTTTTTTTTTAAAAATTTTAAAAATATTTGTAACTTTTTTTAAAACTTTTTTTTAACTTTTTAAATTTTTTTTTACCCTAACCCTAACCCTAATCTTAACCCTAACCCTAACCCTAACCCTAACCCTAACCCTAAAAAAAATGTTAATTGTTAAAATTGTTTTAAAAAATTATAAAAATTAAAAATTGTTTTAAATTGTTTTAAATTGTTTTAAATTGTTTTAAATTGTTTTAAATTGTTTTAAATTGTTTTAAAAAATAAAAAAAATGTAAAACATTTTTTAACAAATTAAAAAAATAAAAATAAAAATAAAAAATTTACAAATTAAAAAAAATGAAAACATTTAAAAACATTTTTAAAAAATTTGAAAATCATTTTTTACCTTGAAAATCATGTTTTAACTTAAAACATTTTTTTTAAATTTTTTTTAATTTTTTTTATTTTTTTTTAAATTTTTGTAAAAATTTAAAAAAAAAAATTTAAATTGTAAATTTTTTTTAAAAATTTTAAAAATATTTTTAACTTTTTTTAAAGTTTTTTTTAAAACTTTTTTTAAACTTTTTTTTACTTTTTAAAATTTGTTTTACCCTAACCCTAACCCTAACCCTAATCTTAACCCTAACCCTAACCCTAATCTTAACCCTAACCCTAACCCTAACGCTAACCCTAAAAAAAAATGTTAATTGTTAAAATTGTTTAAAAAAATTAAAATTGTTTTAAATTGTTTTAAATTGTTTTAAATTGTTTTAAATTGTTTTAAATTGTTTTAAATTGTTTTAAAAAATTTAAAAAAAATGTTTACAAATTAAAAAAAATAAAAAAATAAAAAAATTAAATAACATTTTCAAAAAAAATTTAAAAAATTTGAAAATCATTTTTTACCTTGAAAAAAAATTTTACCTTGAAATTTTTTTTTTACCTTGAAAATAATTTATTTACCTTGAAAATCATTTTTAACCTTGAAAAAAAATTTTTACCTTGAAAATCATTTTTTACCTTGAAAATCATGTTTTAACTTAAAACATTTTTTTTAAATTTTTTTAAAGTTTTTTTTTAAATCTTTTTAATTTTTGTAAAAATTTTAATTTTTTTTTTTTTTTAATTTTTATTTTTTTTTTATTATTTTTTTAAATTTTTCAAAAATATTTTAAACTTTTTTTAAAACTTTTTTAAAACTTTTTTTTAACTTTTTAAAAAATGTTTTACCCTAACCCTAACCCTAACCCTAATCTTAACCCTAACCCTAACCCTAAAAAAAAAATGTTAATTGTTAAAATTGTTTAAAAAAAATTAAAAAATTTAAAATTGTTTTAAATTGTTTTAAATTGTTTTAAATTGTTTTAAATTGTTTTAAAAAATTTAAAAAAAATTAAAAAACATTTTTTACAAATTAAAAAAAAAAAAAAAAAAATTTAAAAACATTTTCAAAAAAAATTTAAAAAATTTGAAAATCATTTTTTACCTTGAAAAAAAATTTTACCTTGAAATTTTTTTTTTTTACCTTGAAAATCATTTATTTACCTTGAAAATCATTTTTAACCTTGAAAAAAAATTTTTACCTCGAAAATCATTTTTTACCTTGAAAATCCTATTTTAACTTAAAACATTTTTTTTAAATTTTTTTAAAGTTTTTTAAATTTTTTTTAAAAAAAGTTTAAATTTTAATTTTTTTTTTAATTTTAATTTTTTTTTTTAATTTTTCAAAAATATTTGTAACTTTTTTTAAAACTTTTTTTTAACTTTTTTAAAAACTTTTTTTTAACTTTTTAAATTTTTTTTTACCCTAACCCTAACCCTAATCTTAACCCTAACCCTAACCCTAAAAAAAATGTTAATTGTTAAAATTGTTTAAAAAAATTATAAAAATTAAAAATTGTTTTAAATTGTTTTAAATTGTTTTAAAAAATAAAAAAAATTTAAAACATTTTTTTACAAATTAAAAAAAATAAAAAAATAAAAAAATTTAAAAACATTTTCAAAAACAATTAAAACAATTTGAAAATTATTTTTTACCTTGAAAAAAAATTTTACCTTGAAATTTTTTTTGAAAATCATTTATTTACCTTGAAAATCATTTTTAACCTTGAAAAAAAATTTTTACCTTGAAAATCATTTTTTACCTTTAACGTAAAAAACATTTTTATTTAATTTTTTTTAAAGTTTTTTTGATTTTTTTTTAATTTTTGTAAAAATTTTAATTTTTTTTTAATTTTTGTAAAAAAAAAGTTTTTTTTTTTAATTTTAATTTTTTTTAAAATGTTTTAAAAATATTTTTAACTTTTTTTAAAACTTTTTTTTAAACTTTTTTTAACTTTTTAAAAAATGTTGTACCCTAACCCTAACCCTAACCCTAACCTTAACCCTAACCCTAATCTTAACCCTAACCCTAACCCTAATCTTAACCCTAACCCTAACCGTAACCCTAACCCTAACCCTAAAAAAAATGTTAATTGTTAAAATTGTTTAAAAAAAAAAAAAAAAATGTAAATTGTTTTAAATTGTTTTAAAAAATTAAAAAAAATTTTTACAAATTAAAAAAAATAAAAAAATAAAAAAATTTAAAAACATTTTCAAAAACAATTAAAACAATTTGAAAATTATTTTTTACCTTGAAAAAAAATTTTACCTTGAAATTTTTTTTGAAAATCATTTATTTACCTTGAAAATCATTTTTAACCTTGAAAAAAATTTTTTACCTTGAAAATCATTTTTTACCTTTAACGTAAAAAACATTTTTATTTAATTTTTTTTTAAGTTTTTTTGATTTTTTTTAAATTTTTGTAAAAATTTTAATTTTTTTTTAATTTTTGTAAAAAAAAAGTTTTTTTTTTTAATTTTTAATTTTTTTAAAAATGTTTTAAAAATATTTTTAACTTTTTTTAAAACTTTTTTTTAAACTTTTTTTAACTTTTTAAAAAATGTTGTACCCTAACCCTAACCCTAACCTTAACCCTAACCCTAATCTTAACCCTAACCCTAACCCTAATCTTAACCCTAACCCTAACCGTAACCCTAACCCTAACCCTAAAAAAAAATGTTAATTGTTAAAATTGTTTTAAAAAAATAAAAAAAATGTAAATTGTTTTAAATTGTTTTAAAAAATTAAAAAAATTTTTTACAAATTAAAAAAAATAAAAAAATAAAAAAATGTAAAAACATTTTCAAAAAAAATTAAAAAAATTAGAAAATCATTTTTTACCTTGAAAAAAAATTTTACCTTGAAATTTTTTTTTTACCTTGAAAATCATCTATTTACCTTGAAAATCATTTTTATCCTTGAAAAAAAATGTTTACCTTGAAAATATATAGACTCACCATACGTCCTCTTTTCACCGGACATGTCCTCTTTTGCGGAGCTGTCAGGGCGGAGTTTCTTAAATGCCTCAAATGTCCGTCATTTTGAGTATTGTTTACACAACGTGCAGTACGCTACTTAACATGTCCGTGTGGAAACTAGTTCGGTACACCTCCGCACCGAACCGAAACCCCCGTACCGAAAAGGTTCAATACAAATACACGTACCGTTACACCCCTATTTAAATGTTAATATTATGCAATATTGCAACCAATAATGTATAACCATAGTTTCCACATATTTAAAATTAAAATGAATACTTCAACATCTGCTTGACTTGTGGTTTCAAAGTAAGTTATCCATCAAATTGTACACTGTAAAAAGGACAATAGATATTACGTTAAAATTACGATGTTTTTTTACAGCATATTCAATTGAAAACTGTAAATTGAAAAAACCTCTACCACTGTCTTTACTATAAAATGTTGCAGACTACGCCGTCTTTTTTTTTTTTTACTGTAAAATCTACAGGTTGTTGTTACTGTAAATGGAAAAATTATACTAAATGTATTTTACGGTAACAAACTGGCAGCTCAGTTGCCACAATGAAAAACTAACATCTGTGAAGGCACCATTAATGCTGAAAGGTACATACAGGTTTTGGAGCAACATATGTTGCCATCCAAGCAACGTTATCATGGACGCCCCTGCTTATTTCACCAACACAATGCCAAGCCACGTGTCACAACAGCGTGGCTTCGTAGTAAAAGAGTGTGAGTACTAGACTGGCCTGCCTGTAGTCCAGACCTGTCTCCCATTGAAAATGTGTGGTGCAATATGAAGGCTAAAATATGAGAAGGGAGACTGTTGAACAACTTAAGCTGTACATCAAGCAAGAATGGGAAAGATTTCTACTTCAAAAATGTGTCTCCTCAGTTCTCAAAACCTTTACTGAGTGTTGTTAAAAGGAAAGGCCATGTAACACAGTGGTAAAAATGCCCCTGTGACTACTTTTTTGCAATGTGTTCATGATTATTTGCAAAAAAAAATTTAGTTTCTCAGTGTGAACATATATAATACAATATATATATATATATATATATATATATATATATATATATATATATACATATATATATATATATATATATATATATATATATATATATATATATATATATATATATATATAATGACGGACTGGCAGTGTGTCGCGCCTCACCAAGGAGCAGCGAGAATACCAAGAAGCGCATATGCCAAATTTTCAAAGAGAACGGCCTACGGATCACGATTGAAGCCAACAAGCAAACCGTCAACTTCCTTGACGTCACTTTCAACCTGAGAAATAACAGCTACCAACCATTCACGAAACCCAACACAACACTCCAATACGTGCACCATGACAGCAACCACCCACCCACCACCACGAAAAGAATACCTACCGGAATCAATAAAAGGCTATCGATGCTGTCATCTAGCAAAGCTGAATTTGACCAAGCAACCCCCCCGTACCAAAAAGCCCTTGATGAAAGCGGATACAATTTCACCCTCACCTATGAACCCACGCCAGGAAACCAGCCAAAAAAGAACAGAAAACGGAACGACATCATCTGGTACAACCCCCCATACAGCAAAAACGTCTCAACGAACATTGGACACAAATTCCTCAATCTGATTGACAAACACTTTCCCAAAGACAACATCCTAAGAAAAGTATTCAACAAGAACAACATTAAATTGAGCTACAGCTGCATGAACAATATACGACAAATCATCTCAAACCACAACAAAACAATTGCAAATGAGCCGTCGGCCCTCAGACAGAGCGACTCCAAAACCAACAAAGGATGTAATTGTCGAAAGAAACCTGATTGCCCTCTCAACGGGGGGTGCTTACAAACATCAGTTGTCTACCAATCTAAGGTAATACGCAAGGACATTAACACATCCGACACATATGTAGGATTAACCGAGGGAGAATTCAAAACCAGATGGAACCATCACAAGGCTTCTTTCAGGAACAAAAACCTGCGAAATACCACAGAACTCAGCAAACACATTTGGGACCTCAAAGACAATAATGTTGAATATTCAATAACATGGCAAATTCTTGCATCCAGCACACCTTACAATAGTGGTAATAAAAGATGCAACCTATGCTTGAAAGAGAAACTGTTTATTATTTACTGTCCAGACCTGTCATCCCTCAACAAGCGCAGCGAAATTGTAACATGCCGCCATAGACGGAAACACCTCCTAGGTAACACATGAGCCAATCACCACGCCCCTAGGCCAGCCTGTACCCACCCACTCTGTGCCCTATATAAACCATGGTATGCGAATGCTCCCATTAAAATCTCCTGACGATTGAGGGTACCCCCCCTCATGAAACAGGCCTGTAGAGATGAAATAGTCTTGTGATTTTTTTCCCACACATACATATATATATATATATATATATATATATATATATATATATATAAAATAAAATACATAGAGCTATACCGCCCCCTTGTGGAACTGTGCCGTCACTACCCCTCCTGTAAACGTAACAGTGTTGCTGCCATTAAATTCTAAGTTAATGATTATTTGCAAAAATAACAAAGTTTTCCAGTGTGAACATTAAGTATCTTGTCTTTGCAGTCTGTTCAATTGAATATAATTTGAAAAGGAATTGCAAATCATTGTATTCTCTTTTTATTTACCATTTACACAACGTGACAACTCCACTGCTTTTGGGGTTTGTACTTAGGTGGTGGCAGTTTATCCGAAGGTGTGTGCTGGTGATCGTTAAAGAGGACATACATTTCAGACTCACATGTCTGGCAAAGTTTGACACCTCGTACTGCCGGAAGCCGTGCTCCTTCAGCATCCTTCTGGCGCTCTCATACATCTCCGCCATCTGGTGGTCGTTGGGCAACGCCAGTTCACCGCCTTGTAGCTGTTTAAAGAGTAAGGTCCCTCGCTCCGGGGTCAGCTGGTAGAGGGACACATGCTCGTCGCTCAGCATCAGCAGCTCTGACAACTCCGCCTCCCAGGATTGCAAGGTTTGGTTGGGGCGTCCGAATATGACGTCTACCGACACCCTCCCTGGGCACAGCCTGCGAGCCTCCTCGATGGTCTGCACAGCCTGACTAGGGCTGTGGTCTCGGCCCAAGAGTTTTAAACTCTCTTGCTGCAAAGACTGAACGATTGAAAGTAGAATTAGACGTCGAGGTCACAAGTGGGGATACAAATTGATTAGTGGATTGATTGTTGGTGTTGATAAAGCTACAGCGTGTTGTATATAGTAGTACTCGAAAGAAGGCAGTGGAGGCCAAATGAAGAACACCACCTGCAGTCTGAAAGAGTTTGGTGGCTAAAGAAGGGAGATTGAAAGTTAAGCGACAATGGCATTTAATCAGATGTTCAGAACATTCTCGGGAAAATATAGAAGAGTGGTGGAAAGTGAATACACAAAGGTTTGCTAGCTATGTTAAACTGTATTTACACTGTTTGTTTTATTTGGCTTCCATGTTTAAAGCAAATTGATTATAGCAAAAACCTTGTCACGGCGCGGGCTCGAACTCGCTTTTCCCCGGCAGCTGGGTCTACCAGCACCTACGCTGGCAGCGCGCCGAGACACGCCCCTGCTCGCGCTGGCCACGTCACGCCCACATGGCGGCAAGGCTGTGGGCGATGGCAATCTGCACACCTGGGATTGATGAGGGCGAGCTGTATAAGGACCAGTGGACCCAAGGATCCTGGCGGGAACTTAGTTCTCTATGATGTACCGGGTTGGGGAGGAGACCCTGCCCCAAGTGGAGGAGTTCAAGTACCTCGGAGTCTTGTTCACGAGTGAGGGAAGAGTGGATGGTGAGGTCGACAGGCGGATCGGTGCAGCGTCTTCAGTAATGCGGACGCTGTATCGATCCGTTGTGGTAAAGAAGGAGCTGAGCCGGAAGGCAAAGCTCTCAATTTACCGGTCGATCTACGTTCCCGTCCTCACCTATGGTTATGAGCTTTGGGTTATGACTGAAAGGACAAGATCACGGGTACAAGCGGCCCAAATGAGTTTCCTCCGCCGGGTGGTGGGTCTCTCCCTTAGAGATAGGGTGAGAAGCTCTGTCATCCGGGGGGAGCTCAAAGTAAAGCCGCTGCTCCTCCACATGGAGAGGAGCCAGATGAGGTGGTTCGGGCATCTGGTCAGGATGCCACCCGAACGCCTCCCTAGGAAGGTGTTTAGGGCACGTCCGACCGGTAGGAGGCCACAGGGAAGACTCAGGACACGTTGGGAAGACTATGTCTCCCAGCTGGCCTGGGAACGCCTCGAGATCCCCCCGGAGGAGCTGGACGAAGTGGCTGGGATGAGGGAAGTCTGGGCTTCCCTGCTCCATGTTTCTTCCCCGTGCTTGATTTGTCCCGTCTTCTCCCTTGTGCCTGCAGTGTTTTCCTTCCGTTGCCTTGGTTTCGGGCTGTGCGTCACGCTCCCTTGGACTTCCCCCCCTGGATCTCGACTGCCTTCCCGGATCTCGACCCCCTCGCTTGGACACAGACACTGACGCCCCTCTCTCTCGCCCCTGGATCTTTCGCCTGCTTACGGACATCCTTTTTGCCTCGCCCTCTTGGACTTCCAGTTTGGAACAACACCTCCCGGTAACACTCAACAAATAACTGCTTCACATAGTCTCACACCATACACACTCTTGAATTTAGTCACACTCCATTCTATAGTTTATTAATTATATTTTTCATTATTTTTTATATTATATTGTTGATATATATAATAGATACAAAGAGCAATATTGCCCCCTTGTGGAACTGTGTCGTCACAACTCCCTCCTCCAACCATAACAAACCTAAATATTTCGAATATGTAAAAACAAACCAAATTCCTCTAAATTATTATTTTTCTAACCTCTATTTAGCAAAGAAAGTCCCATTGAGATTAAGAATCTCTTTTTCAAGGGAGTCCTGTACATTCATACACCAGTGTAGATGCCACTGGGAGCAAAATGGGTGAAGCGCCTTGCCCAAGACACAACGACCATGATTAGGATGGCGGAAGCTGGGATCGAACCTGCAACCCTCAAGTTGCTGGCACGGCCGCTCTTCCGCCTAAGCCCCTTATCCCATATTATCTGCTTTTTATCTTCCAAGTAGTTGACTAAGTTATTAATCATGAATGAAATACCATCATTAGGCTTCAGCTCACCCGTACAGAAAATGTATAGATGGCTGGATAACATTGACGTGTATGTACAACATGATACTTGCCTGCACCCCAATGGAGAAACGGTTAACCCCTGCTTGGCTAAAATCCTTCAACTTTGACCTCCCCTCAGGAGTTGGATTGACCTCCAATGTGACCTCGGCCTTGTTTGCAAGACCCACATGCCTGGAGACGGTTTCGAGCAAGGCAGAGACAGTGGAGGGGTGCGCCAGGCTTGGGGTCCCACCGCCAAAGAACACAGAGGTGATGCTGCAAGGGGGAAAGCAAGTGCAATTAGATGTGTGGTGCAGTTTGGGGACTAATATCTGACATAGCAAATGATAGTACCAGGACACTTGACTAAGCTGCAGCAGAGTCTCTGTCTCCCGCAGAAGACACTCCGTCAATATGTGGTTATTGTCGTCTTTAGGGATGTACTTGTTAAAGTTGCAGTAGGAGCATCGCTTCAGGCAGTAAGGCCACTGTGAAGAAAAGGAATTATGAGCTAGGCGTCACAAACAAATGCTGAAAAATACAATATACAGGTAAAAGCCAGTAAATTAGAATACTTTGAAAAACTTGATTTATTTCAGTAATTGCATTCAAAAGGTGTAACTTGTACATTATATTTATTCATTGCACACAGACTGATGCATTCAAATGTTTATTTCATTTAATTTTGATGATTTGAAGTGGCAACAAATGAAAATCCAAAATTCCGTGTGTCACAAAATTAGAATATTACTTAAGGCTAATACAAAAAAGGGATTTTTAGAAATGTTGGCCAACTGAAAAGTATGAAAATGAAAAATATGAGCATGCACAATACTCAATACTTGGTTGGAGCTCCTTTTGCCTCAATTACTGCGTTAATGCGGCGTGGCATGGAGTCGATGAGTTTCTGGCACTGCTCAGGTGTTATGAGAGCCCAGGTTGCTCTGATAGTGGCCTTCAACTCTTCTGCGTTTTTGGGTCTGGCATTCTGCATCTTCCTTTTCACAATACCCCACAGATTTTCTATGGGGCTAAGGTCAGGGGAGTTGGCGGGCCAATTTAGAACAGAAATACCATGGTCCGTAAACCAGGCACGGGTAGATTTTGCGCTGTGTGCAGGCGCCAAGTCCTGTTGGAACTTGAAATCTCCATCTCCATAGAGCAGGTCAGCAGCAGGAAGCATGAAGTGCTCTAAAACTTGCTGGTAGACGGCTGCGTTGACCCTGGATCTCAGGAAACAGAGTGGACCGACACCAGCAGATGACATGGCACCCCAAACCATCACTGATGGTGGAAACTTTACACTAGACTTCAGGCAACGTGGATCCTGTGCCTCTCCTGTCTTCCTCCAGACTCTGGGACCTCGATTTCCAAAGGAAATGCAAAATTTGCATGGTTGGGTGATGGTTTGGGGTGCCATGTCATCTGCTGGTGTCGGTCCACTCTGTTTCCTGAGATCAACAAAACTCGCCTTTGTGCATTCATGCACAACGTTAAAAGTTTGGTGGACAAAATGAGACAGAAAAAGAAGTGGCATAAAACACGTCCTAGAAAGTCGGAGAAAGTTATACATGTAAACAAACTACGGTGAGTTCAAGGACCGCCAAAATTAGTAGGACAAAACGGCGCTCGCCAAATACTCAATCAGTGAAGCATGTTTAATACAAACAGTGGGATTTATAACAATTAGGGAGGTTTGTGTCATGTTTGTCCTCCTACAGAAACCATATTAAAACAAAAAATAAATTATTTCCCCTCATCTTTTTCCATTTTTCATACATCTTTGGAAAAGCTCCAGGGAGCCACTCGTGCGGCGCTAAAGAGCCGCATGCGGCTCTAGAGCCGCGGGTTGCCGACCCCTGTTATAACTGAATACATTTACATATGCATAAAAATGTGTTTTCTTTTGTATTTTTTTTTTTTTAATGAATGAAGTAACGTTTATGACAACCTTTTTCCAAAACACAATATAGAATGTGAGATATAACAGGATAGTGCATACATTTATCTTTTGTTTTCAAAACTGTTACCAAAAAGTGGGACCTCAAAAATGTACTGTGGGACCCCATTTGTATGACTTGATGGGGTCCCTGGTGGAGTATTGGTGCGTGCAAAACAGCAGCAGGCGGCTGTGTTCTAATACAGCACTAATCAAATACCATCCCGGGGGCCATATATCATTCATTGGCGGGCTGGATCTGGCCCACGGGCCTTGACTTTGACACCCCTGTATTAAGTGCTTAACATTGATGGCACAGGAATTTAGCCACATCTCATTTGGTGCAGATATTAAGCACAACTTTTAGGCGTATGCAGTATGTGGAAATCTTACAATTTACAAATTGGGGCCCATTCAAATTAGGACTTTTGGGGGCGCATTGGTGAAGGTGTAACCTGACTCTGGCCAGATCCTTGTAGTTGGCTGAGCTCCACACAAGGATCTGGGACTTCTCATTTAGCCCCGCCTTCTGAAATACATCTCCTATTGAGAAGTCCCAGATCCTTGTGTGGAGCTCAGCCAACTACAAAGATCTGGCCAGAGTCAGGTTATGAAGTAGCACGTCATTCAAGATAACGGACAAGTGCTTTATCCAATCACATACATTTTTTTTTTTTTTTTACAAGGCCCTGCCTTCTGAAATACATCTCCTATTGAGAAGTCCCAGATCCTTGTGTGGAGCTCAGCCAACTACAAGGATCTGGCCAGAGTCAGGTTATGAAGTAGCACGTCATTCAAGATAACGGACAAGTGCTTTATCCAATCACATACATTTTTATTTTTTTTACAAGGCCCTGCCTTCTGAAATACATCTCCTATTGAGAAGTCCCAGATCCTTGTGTGGAACTCAGCCAACTACAAAGATCTGGCCAGAGTCAGGTTATGAAGTAGCACGTCAGTCAAGATAACGGACAAGTGGTTTATCCAATCACATACAATGATTTTTTTTTTTTTTTTTTTTTTTTACAAGGCCCTGCCTTCTGAAATACATCTCCTATTGAGAAGTCCCAGATCCTTGTGTGGAGCTCAGCCAACTACAAAGATCTGGCCAGAGTCAGGTTATGAAGTAGCACGTCAGTCAAGATAACGGACAAGTGGTTTATCCAATCACATACAATGATTTTTTTTTTTTTTTTACAAGGCCCTGCCTTCTGAAATACATCTCCTATTGAGAAGTCCCAGATCCTTGTGTGGAACTCAGCCAACTACAAAGATCTGGCCAGAGTCAGGTTATGAAGTAGCACGTCAGTCAAGATAACGGACAAGTGGTTTATCCAATCACATACAATGATTTTTTATTTTTTTTTACAAGGCCCTGCCTTCTGAAATACATCTCCTATTGAGAAGTCCCAGATCCTTGTGTGGAACTCAGCCAACTACAAAGATCTGGCCAGAGTCAGGTTATGAAGTAGCACGTCAGTCAAGATAACGGACAAGTGGTTTATCCAATCACATACAATGATTTTTTTTTTACAAGGCCCTGCCTTCTGAAATACATCTCCTATTGAGAAGTCCCAGATCCTTGTGTGGAACTCAGCCAACTACAAAGATCTGGCCAGAGTCAGGTTATGAAGTAGCACGTCAGTCAAGATAACGGACAAGTGGTTTATCCAATCACATACAATGATTTTTTTTTTTACAAGGCCCTGCCTTCTGAAATACATCTCCTATTGAGAAGTCCCAGATCCTTGTGTGGAGCTCAGCCAACTACAAGGATCTGGCCAGAGTCAGGTTATGAAGTAGCACGTCATTCAAGATAACGGACAAGTGGTTTATCCAATCACATACAATGATTTTTTATTTTTTTTTACAAGGCCCTGCCTTCTGAAATACATCTCCTATTGAGAAGTCCCAGATCCTTGTGTGGAACTCAGCCAACTACAAAGATCTGGCCAGAGTCAGGTTATGAAGTAGCACGTCAGTCAAGATAACGGACAAGTGGTTTATCCAATCACATACAATGATTTTTTTTTTTACAAGGCCCTGCCTTCTGAAATACATCTCCTATTGAGAAGTCCCAGATCCTTGTGTGGAGCTCAGCCAACTACAAGGATCTGGCCAGAGTCAGGTTAGTGCAGGTGTGTGTTTATAGTGAAATTGGACATCACTACTGGAAGTTGAAGTCATATTAAAGAATATTTGTTTACTTATCCTGGTGTTTATAAATGGGTATGTAAATAAATGGGTAATGCACAAAGCAAGGAGAAGTTAATGAGGCTCGTCAGACAAATTGTTTGTTTGAATGCACTTCCGGCTTGCTTCCGTAGTAGGACGGTGGCGCTAAAGAGTAAAAAGAATTCAGAAGTCTGAGCCTAAAGACTGAAAAGTTCTGGTGCTTCTAACCATAGACATCTTATAAGGAGACGCAGCATTGGCTGCTGTGACGCGATAAAATTGGCCGCCATCTTGAAGTGGTGATGAGGAGCCGGCGAGCAGCCTAAACTGACAGTTGACAGGTAGAAAACAAAGATGCTAAACTGACAGTTGACAGGTAGAAAACAAAGATGCTAAACTGACAGTTGACAGGTAGAAAACAAAGATGGTGTTCAGCGTTTTCCTGCTCAAATGAGCGGACTGTTGAAAATAGGAATTGGGGGATTACTTTTCACAAGTAAGATTTGACATTAACGTTGTATTTTGTGAAAAGAATATTACCACAGAGTTGAGAAGGAGCAAATACCTTCAATAGTACTGAAATCGTAGCCGCTAGCAAACAAGAGTATGATCATAATAGAATTGCTTGTCAATGAAATTAATTACATTTAAAAATGTCATACTTGAATAACATAAAGTTAAAATAAATGATGAAGATAAAGATTGTAAAACAGGATTTGGTTTTATTCTGAATCCAGTGAAACAGATTGGTGGTTTTAGCTGATATAAAGACTTTCAGGTGTTTATATATGTTTATGTTTAAGTATTTGGCAGACGCTTTTATCCAAAGCAACGTATATAAAAAATACATATAAAACAATCAATGTAAACATTATCAATTAAGGGAAGAATGTAATAGAAAATATCAATACAAAGTGTCAAGACAGAATAAACTCTCTGCTGCTGCAGCAACAGAGATACAGTATATATATATATATATATATACAGGCACGTGCACACATAGGGCCCTATGGGTGCTTGAGCCCCTGCCCTTTTTTGCCTCGTCTTAAAAAGTGCCCTCTGCCTGTGTGTGTGGGTTTTTTTTTTTTTTGTTTTTTTTACTTTAAGTAACATTAATAAATTCCTGTCAGGGATGAAAAAAAAAAACAGCGGTACAAAAACTCCATGTTTTCTTGTAATACCGGGTTGTTTGAGCCTGCCGCTTCCGCCAGAGAGAGAGAGAGAGGGTGAGTGAGTGAGTAAGTGAGAGGAGAGAGAGCCAAGTGCGCCCCTGGGGAGACGTCACGTGACAGTGGAGCAACTTGAACCTGTGAGTTATGGTCTAGTCGCCGTCCACTTATTCAGCATTTAATATGGGTAATATTAAAGAAAAACGCTGTATTATTCTATTATTCAATGTGTCAGCTTCTGTTTTTACCGGACGTCGGAGCACGGCGCATCAATTGAGCACAGAGCAGAGCTGATCGTGCGGGACAGGAAGTAGTGTACAAAATACAAAATAAAACATCGGGTTAATTTTCAAAATAAAATGCACTGTGTTTTTATGGCGGATCACATTTCTCTCACAGTAGAGGTTTAGATATAAAGTTTATTGTGACTTGGCTATTACTGTGTGGGTTAACAAAATAATAATAATAACAACAATAATAAGAAGAATAATGATTATAATAATAATAATAATAATAATTATTATTATTATAATTAATAATAATAATTTCAGAATTCTGGGGATATAAGATGTAGGTTATCTGTTAGGAATATTACCATCTGTATTTAAACTTGATTCATGTTGATTATGCCTGCAGCACAATGCCAAAAAAAGAAAGGATAGAGAAAAGGAAGGAGAAGCAGCTAAGGGTAGCAGACCTCTTAATGCATGGCTAAAACCAAGTACTAGCATCATGGAAGCCCTGAATTTACATTGAGGAGCATATTTGGGTATGGGTGGCCTCCATTCTACAGCCCTCTACTGGCCCCTGGTCCATATTTTTGGGCCTGTATTGCGTTTCAGTTGTTTAGTCTGAGCATTATGTGAGAAAGACCATAAGTTACAACTTGATGGTGTTTTCATCAAGTTAAGGGAAGAAGGACAGATTTTCAGATTGAAGTTTTTTCCATTTGGGTATTTATTTTTGTATTTTTTTTCAAAGTTCATGTTGCACTGTTCAATGTTCAATATTAAAGTGCTTATCTTTAACAATAAATAGCCTAATAATAAACCAGTTTTTTTTGTTGCTTTTCATGTCTTCCAAGCCTATGATAATGTGAATTAACTCATTATGACAATAATTTGTTGACACAAAAGAAATGGCAATCACTTTTACCTACAAAGGACACGCAGCTAAGTAGTTAGCTTCATATTAGCACATTTAATTTTACATTACTTTCCATATTGTGTAAAGGACCAAAAAAAAATGTCCTGCCCTTTTCTGACTTTGAGCCCCTGCCCCTCTATAATCATGTGCACGTCCCTGTATATATATATATATATATATATATATATATATATATATATATATATATATATATATATATATATATATATATATATATATATAATGTTGTTTATGTAGGATATACGCATGTATATATAACCTAATCATATTGTTTCTTCAATTTAAAAATAGCTGACCCTTCTCTGGGATTATATTCCCAGTTTTGACCTGGGACGTCTGGTCACTTATAGCATATAAGAATATTCTATAACTGTTAAGCAAACTATGAATAATAAAACATGTGTCCTTTATCATAGCTACACGTATGACAAAAAAGCGCGTGAAAATCAGTGGTATTCAGTGAGGTAAAATGAATTAAATGCGCTGACAGTTCATTGCTCCTGCCAAATGAATTGCACTGAGTGGAGCGGATCACCACTCCAAGATGGCGGCCCCGCGTCTCGTCAGCGCCAGTAGGCAGTAGCGCTCCATGCTGAGTACCCTTAGAACATGTCTATGGTTATAACTCATGCAGAGCAATTCCACGTCGGGTAAAGTAGAGTTTGTTGCGTTCATGTGTAAAACGTATAAAATGTAACTTACGTGAATGTAGAGAGAAGCCTCCTTTGTTAAACATGTGTCATCGTGCTGGGAACATTGTGATACTTCCTTGGATAATTCTCCCGCACTCATCCCAGAGAAGCAGCCTTGGTTGGGTTTTAACACACGACGTGTCGCTCTAAAGATGTTCTGCATCTTTATTACAAGTTTATTTTACTCCATTTATGACACTCGCGTGTAAGCCGCTGGCCCCTTCAGTTAAATAGGTCAACACGAAGAGTGTTGCAGTGTTAAAAGTCCACCTCGCCGCTGACTTTCGTCATCTAATCTCATATTGTGTCTTTATTAAAGTGCCTCTTACATACAATATCCACCACTTTATGCCAAATATATTTCAAATATGTAAACAGAGGTCATTTTACGCTCTCGAAGAAGTGGTCATGTGTTGTGCAACACAAGGAAATGTTCGTCCGGAATCCGGTTCTACACGAAAAATTGGTTCCGCTTTCAGATTATCCAAATGAAATTAGACCAAAATAAAGGTACGTTTATTCTTGGGACAGCAAAGACAAACAATTATTTGATGACACAACATTTATATTGGGATCAACTTTTTCGATCTCATGGTTCAGTACGACAGTTCATATATATGTAACCTATTTTTTATGGACTTGCCTCTTTGTGATGTTAAATTCCTGTTATAAAATGTTATACAGTATATGCCTGGAGCTCTTATTTTGAAGGCGCTAAGAGCGGAAGTGGTGACACGTGGTGGAGCAGAGTTTTTTTTTTTTTTTTTTTTATAAACCTTTATTTATAAATTTCAACATTTACAAACAGTTGAGAAATAATAATCAAAGTAAGTACAAAAACAGTACAAAACAGCGCCAGGGGGTTGTAAATTCAAAGTAACTAAAATAGAATGCAATATATATATATATATATATATATATATATATATATATATATATATATATATATATATATATATATATATATGTATGTGTGGGGAAAAAAATCACAAGACTATTTCATCTCTACAGGCCTGTTTCATGAGGGGGGGTACCCTCAATCGTCAGGAGATTTTAATGGGAGCATTCGCATACCATGGTTTATATAGGGCACAGAGTGGGTGGGTACAGGCTGGCCTAGGGGCGTGGTGATTGGCTCATGTGTTACCTAGGAGGTGTTTCCGTCTATGGCGGCATGTTGTTACAATTTCGCTGCGCTTGTTGAGGGATGACAGGTCTGGACGGTAAATAATAAACAGTTTCTCTTTCAAGCATAGGTTGCATCTTTTATTACCACTATTGTAAGGTGTGCTGGATGCAAGAATTTGCCATGTTATTGAATATTCAACATTATTGTCTTTGAGGTCCCAAATGTGTTTGCTGAGTTCTGTGGTATTTCGCAGGTTTTTGTTCCTGAAAGAAGCCTTGTGGTTGTTCCATCTGGTTTTGAATTCACCCTCGGTTAATCCTACATATGTGTCGGATGTGTTAATGTCCTTGCGTATTACCTTAGATTGGTAGACAACTGATGTTTGTAAGCACCCCCCGTTGAGGGGGCAATCAGGTTTCTTTCGACAGTTACATGCTTTGTTGGTTTTGGAGTCGTTTTGACTGGGGGTCGACGGCTCATTTGCAATTGTTTTGTTGTGGTTTGAGATGATTTGTCGTATATTGTTCATGCAGCTGTAGCTCAATTTGATGTTGTTCTTGTTGAATACTTTTCTTAGGTTGTTGTCTTTGGGAAAGTGTTTGTCAATCAGATTGAGGAATTTGTGTCCAATGTTCGTTGAGACGTTTTTGCTGTATGGGGGGTTGTACCAAATGATGCCGTTTCGTTTTCTGTTCTTTTTTGGCTGGTTTCCTGGCGTGGGTTCATAGGTGAGGGTGAAATTGTATCCGCTTTCATCAAGGGCTTTTTGGTACGGGGGGGTTGCTTGGTCAAATTCAGCTTTGCTAGATGACAGCATCGATAGCCTTTTATTGATTCCGGTAGGTATTCTTTTCGTGGTGGTGGGTGGATGGTTGCTGTCATGGTGCACGTATTGGAGTGTTGTGTTGGGTTTCGTGAATGGTTGGTAGCTGTTATTTCTCAGGTTGAAAGTGACGTCAAGGAAGTTGACGGTTTGCTTGTTGGCTTCAATCGTGATCCGTAGGCCGTTCTCTTTGAAAATTTGGCATATGCGCTTCTTGGTATTCTCGCTGCTCCTTGGCGAGGCGCGACACACTGCCAGTCCGTCATCACGGTAAATACCAAGGTTCAGATTGAGGCTAGCGAGCTGGGAGAGGAGGAAACTCCCAACGAGTTCACACGTTTCTGCTCCGTCAAAACTTCCCATAGTGACGTCAACTATGGGAAGTTTTGACTTCACACACACACACATATATTTATATATATATATATATATATATATATATATATATATATATATATATATATATATATATATATATATATATATATATATATATATTTATATATATATATATATATGTATATATATATATATTTATATATATATATATATATGTATATATATATATATATATATATATATATATATATATATATATATATATATATTTATACATATATATGTATATATATATATGTATATATATATATATATATATATATATGTATATATATATATATATATATTTATATATATATATGTATATATATATATGTATATATATATATGTATATATATATATATATATATATATGTATATATATATATATGTATATGTATATATATATATATATGTATATGTATATATATATATATATATATATATATATATATGTATGCAATCATCCCCCGATTGTAGCTGAGATAGGCTCCAGCGGGTAATAAGCGGTAGAAAATGGATGGATGGATGGATGCAATCATCGTTTTTGGAGCAGAGTTTTTGAAAACAAACCCTCCACCACAACGTGTCACCACTTCCGCTCTTAGCGCCTTCAAAACAAGAGCTCAAGGCATATACTGTATAACAGCTTATAACAGGAACTTAACATCACAAAGAGGCAAGTTCTTAAATATAGGTTACATATGTAAATACACTTCCACCATAACCATAACTGCCATTTACGGTGGAAGCGCAGCAATAAAGTCGAACATTTTCAAACACGTTAATGGTCCAAACAAAAAACACCATTAAACAAAATAAATGATAACGTTCTGTCACGTAAATGTTGCGGGATAAAACAAAGGCAAAAAAAGAAATGATCTAAATGTGAAAAACACACACACAATATAGAGGGGTTCGTTTTTACATTTCCCACAATGCATTGCCAGTATCCATATTGAAAGGCAGAAGTTACATTCCAAAAGTGACTTGATGAAGGGTTGATTGATTGATCGATTGATTGAAACTTGTATTAGTAGATTGCACAGTACAGTACATATTCCGTACAATTGACCACTAAATGGTAACACCCCAATAAGTTTTTACACTTGTTTAAGTCGGGGTCCACGTTAATCAATTCATGGCACAAGGGCGGCATTCATTTAACCCCTATGTGTCAAAGTCAAGGCCAGCGGGCCAAATCTGGCCCGCCAATGAATGATCTATAGATCTTTGATTAGTATTAGAACACAGCCGCCTGCTGCTGTTTTGCACGCACCAATACTCCAATGAGCGGTGGTCCTTGGCTGATGACCCTGCAGCTGACCCAAGGCGCTGTAGGAGGCGCGTCAGGCATACTTGCCCAGCAGAAACAACACCGTATCTGTACAATCAATCATTCACATAGAAATAAAGCAGATGGGTATTTGATGAGACACTACCCTCGGGACATTTTCCACTTGACATTAAATCTGGCAGCCAATTACCACGTCAGAGAGAGAGAGAGAGAAGATCGATTTAGGGGTGTGTTTTTATTGCAAGGGCCAGTTGTGTGGCAGCGTATAACTGTCTGTCCATCCACAATGGAGAAGAGGAAAAAAGGTATACTTTTGCTGTCACCATGAATGCATCAAGTAACGACGCTGTTTAAAAAAAGAACTTCTCTTCCACAGGCTCCTCTTTGGAACTGAGACTGATGGTGGTCGGCAGCAGCGGACCGTCTCAGTTCCAGCTCACCAATGCAATCCTGGGAAAGGCGGAGTTTTCTAAGGACATCTCCAGCATTTCCGGCAGCAGGAAGATTTTGGGTGAGCTGGCCGGGAGACGAGTGGCCGTGATCAACGCCCCCAACATCTACGATAAGGACATATCCCGAGCCAAGAGGAAGATGGAGGTAAGGAGGTCCAAGTGCTTGTCCATGCCTGGCCCGCACGCCTTCCTGGTGGCCTTCGACATGGAGCAGATCTCCCCGAACGACATCAGGACGCCTCAGCTGATGATGAAGCGTTTCGGGAGGCGCTGTTTGAGACACTGCATCGTGCTGTTGGCCTACGACGGGAACCCGGAAGAAGCCGCCTTGGAGGGATTGGTGCAGAACACCGATTGGCCCTTGAGGCATTTAATCGAGGACTTCGGCGGCCGCTTTTACATCTTCAACAAGGACTGGCGGGAGCGCAGCCGCGAGCGAGAGATGCTGCAGAAGATCGAGTACCTGGTGGCCTCTTTAGGCGGAGCCTGCTTCTCCAGCAGGACCTTCCAGAAAGCCGAGCGCAGCGTGAAGGAGGAGGAGAAAAGGTTGATGAAGAAGATGACGGCAGATAACGAGAAGGTGTGGAGCGAGTTGGAGAAGAAGTACTTGTCGGATGAACTGTACCGCCAGAAAGACGCCCACACGGCCAGCGTCAGCGCCGACATTCGGGCCAAGGCGGAAGTAGACAACGGCTGGCTGAGAACATCGCTGGTCAGAGGGGTGGGCATCGGCGTGGTGGTGGGCGCCGTCATGGGGGCGCTTGTTGGCTCAATAGAGGGCCCAGGGGGGATGGTTCTCTACAGTGTCATCGGGGGCGCAGTGGGTGGGTTTGCAGGGGGCGCGGCTCAAGTCGCCATCAAGCACATGGAGGACAAAGTGGCCCCTCCTGCCAGACTCAACTTCAACTCCATCTTCATTAATCGTTTCTTTGCAACAACTCGGCCATGATAGCTTGTTCACAACATGAGGTGCACCTGCTCTATTTCTCCAAAGAAAATAGAGTATATTTACCATCAAGGGTTGGAATTGGGGGTTAAATCAGTTTCTCAGATAGACCTGATACACATGGAATGACAATATTTTTGCGTCTGTCACCTTTTTCCTCCTCATCCACTCTGTTCTTGTTATTTCTGGAACTGGATGCACTTTTCACAAACGACCAGCTGGGGTAACCACAGCTTTTGATGGCTTCCCTCAGATGCCTATGCTCTTTCTCTTTGGCCTGTGGGCTGGCAGGAACATGACCAGCTCTGTGTTGCAGGGTTCTCATAACGCCCAGTTTGTGTTCCAGTTCGTGGTGTCAGTCAAAAAGTAGGTATTGATCGGTATGTGTGGACCGAAAAAGGCAACTTAATGTCTTTGACGTCCTCACTTGTGAATTGATGTTTTTGAGTTAATGTGCCCGGTGAAGGCTTGCACTTCTTGGTTTCTGATGTTCACCTTTATGTCATCCACTTATCCGTACCAATGTCTTGGTGCTGTTCCCTTAAAAGAGCTAAGAGCTCTCTTTGCCGTGTCCTTCGTGTAAAGGTTTGCTGCTATTGGGGATACAGGTGATCCCATGGCACAACCATGTTTTTGTGGGCAAAACATTCCCATGAATTGAAAGTATGTAGTGTGAAGGCAAAGTTCCAGCAAACGGCAAATCTGTTCTGGGTTTAGTGTGGATCTATCCTGTAAGGTGCGATCCCCTAGCAGACGTTGCCTCACTGTCTCTACTGCATCCTGGGTTGGAATACAGGTAAACAGGGAGGTGACGTGGAATGAAACTATACTTTCATGTTTGACCAGTTTTAGATCTCTGATCTTTGCTACAAAGTAATAGAGTTTTGGACATGATGTGTTACGGCTCAGACTCCTGCCAACGCCGTTCATCCATCTGTGCACTCCAGTGAGTGCACCTCGGGACACGCCCACGGCTGCGCTCAGCCAGGGACGCGCCGCGCGCGTCTCCGCCCAGCAGAAGCCGCCAGCTGCAATCATTTGCCGGCAATCGGCACACCTGCCTGTGATGATCAAGCGGTCTTCTTAAGCCTGGACAACCTTCGGTCGCTCGCCGGAGTATAGTCTTCTTACCCTTGTAAGCATCCCGTGTCTGGCTTCCATCCCGCGAACTCGCGCCTCCCCTGTGACTTCCGTGTTTCCGTTGTGTTCTGATGTTCCTGTTGTCTTCCTGCAGCGCTTCCCGTGTTCTTCCGTGATCCCCTGTTGTTTCCCCTACCTCCCGGACTGCCCTTTTGGATTCTCGACCTCCCGCTTGGAAACGGATCTTGCCTCTTCTCTCCTGCCCTGGATCATCTGCCTGCCCAATGGACTGTCTTCCTGCCTTGTTCCTCCTCTCGCCCAACACAACACTTGGTAACACACACTACAGCTAATCACACACATAGCCACACATCACATACACTTTTGGATCTAGTTCACACTCCATTTTCCTTAGTTTATGTTTGTATTGTTTGATTATTATATATATATATATATATATATATATATATATGGTTAATATATATAATAAATCATTGTACATACTGCCATCTAGTGTCTGTCGCCGTCACCTCCCCTTAGTCCAACCATTACAGTATACTCCGGCCAATTGATTAGGGACCTGACGGCACAGTTCCTTAGCCCCGCCCCCAGTGACTTCAACCCCGCCCCCAGTAAAAAAAAAGAAAAGAAGAAAAAAGACATTTCTCGTTTTTTTTTTTTTTTTTTCCTTTTTGCCCCTCTCAGGATGTCTTTTTCTTTTCAATCCACCCTGGACAATTTTTCTAGCCCACCTCAGCAAAATCTTGGACTGTTTAGCAGGGCTGTAGGGATGGAAGAATTTACCCGCCGCCTGGCCACCCACCTCCCACACTTAGTGACTGTCCCTCAGTCAGCTGGAAGCGTCTGGCATCCGCGTTCGGATGGGGGGGATAGTACTAGTCTCTTCCATTTTAGCACTGGTGGCTGTGCTGGTGTGGTGGCGCAGCTGCACCCAGACAGGCTACCCACTGCCAGACAAATTCCACCTCTCTTCTGTTTTTCCCAGCCGCAGCCACCAGTCCCCCGGCTAGCGTCCGAGCTAGCACCAGTCCCCCGGCTAGCGTCCGAGCTAGCACCAGTCCCTCGGCTAGCGTCCGAGCTAGCACCAGTCCCTCGGCTAGCGTCCGAGCTAGCACCAGTCCCTCGGCTAGCGTCCGAGCTAGCACCAGTCCCTCGGCTAGCGTCCGAGCTAGCACCAGTCCCTCGGCTAGCGTCAGAGCTAGCACCAGCCCCTCGGCTAGCGTCCGAGCTAGCACCAGTTCCTCGGCTAGCCTCCGAGCTAGCACCAGCCCCTCGGCTAGCCTCCGAGCTAGCACCAGCCCCTCGGCTAGCCTCCGAGCTAGCACCAACCCCTCGGCTAGCGTCCGAGCTAGCACCAGTCCCTCGGCTAGCGTCCGAGCTAGCACCAGTCCCCCGGCTAGCGTCCGAGCTAGCACCAGTCCCCAGGCTTGCGTCCGAGCTAGCACCAGAGCTAGCAGAAGTCCCCAGGCTAGCGTCCGAGCTAGCAGAAGTCCCCAGGCTAGCGTCCGAGCTAGCAGAAGTCCCCAGGCTAGCGTCCGAGCTAGCAGAAGTCCCCAGGCTAGCGTCCGAGCTAGCAGAAGTCCCCAGGCTAGCGTCCGAGCTAGCAGAAGTCCCCAGGCTAGCGTCCGAGCTAGCGCCAGCTCCCAGGCTGGCCCCCGCGTCTCCACCAGCTCCCAGGCTGGCCCCGACCTCTGCACCTCGGCCGGCAGCGCCGACCTCTGCACCTCGGCCGGCAGCGCCGGCTTCAGCACCTCGGCCAGCAGCGCCGGCTTCAGCACCTCGGCCAGCTCCTCAGCTGCCCTCCTCGTCTCTGGCTTTGACGTCTGCTGCTTCCACGCCTCCGACGTCATCCTCTTCGCCTCCTACGTCTCCTTCTCATTTCCGGCGAGACGCACCATGGTGCCACTCGCGTCCGCCTTCCCGACGGCCAAGATGGTGGTCATTCCTTGGTCGCCCGTCTCGCCATCTTCAGCGGCGTTCTACTCGCCGCCGCCACCAGACTCGTCCCCGGTGGATTCGGGGACACTTGGGCCGGCGACCCACCACCAGTTCGCCCCTCCGCCCTCCCATGATGTTTGTTCCTGTGCTTTTTGTGGTTCGACCTGTAGGACATCTGGGAGCTGTCCATAAGGAGGGGGGTACTGTTACGGCTCAGACTCCTGCCAACGCCGTTCATCCATCTGTGCACTCCAGTGAGTGCACCTCGGGACACGCCCACGGCTGCGCTCAGCCAGGGACGCGCCGCGCGCGTCTCCGCCCAGCAGAAGCCGCCAGCTGCAATCATTTGCCGGCAATCGGCACACCTGCCTGTGATGATCAAGCGGTCTTCTTAAGCCTGGACAACCTTCGGTCGCTCGCCGGAGTATAGTCTTCTTACCCTTGTAAGCATCCCGTGTCTGGCTTCCATCCCGCGAACTCGCGCCTCCCCTGTGACTTCCGTGTTTCCGTTGTGTTCTGATGTTCCTGTTGTCTTCCTGCAGCGCTTCCCGTGTTCTTCCGTGATCCCCTGTTGTTTCCCCTACCTCCCGGACTGCCCTTTTGGATTCTCGACCTCCCGCTTGGAAACGGATCTTGCCTCTTCTCTCCTGCCCTGGATCATCTGCCTGCCCAATGGACTGTCTTCCTGCCTTGTTCCTCCTCTCGCCCAACACAACACTTGGTAACACACACTACAGCTAATCACACACATAGCCACACATCACATACACTTTTGGATCTAGTTCACACTCCATTTTCCTTAGTTTATGTTTGTATTGTTTGATTATTATATATATATATATATATATATATATATATATGGTTAATATATATAATAAATCATTGTACATACTGCCATCTAGTGTCTGTCGCCGTCACCTCCCCTTAGTCCAACCACTACATGATGTGGAGTTTTGCCGTCACCACCCTTTTGATTGATTGATTGAAACTTTTATTAGTAGATTGCACAGTACAGTACATATTGCGTACAATTGACCACTAAATGGTAACACCCCAATAAGTTTTTCAACTTGTTTAAGTCGGGGTCCACATCAATCAATCAATTCATGGTGTGAATGTGAGTGTGAATGTTATCTGTCTGTGTTGACCCTGTGATGAGGTGGTGACTGAGATAGGCATACTTGCCAACCCTCACGGATTTTCCGGGAGACTCCCGAAATTCATCGCCTCTCCCGAAAACCTCCCGGGACAAATTTTCTCCCGAAAATCTCCCGAAATTCAGGCGGAGCTGGAAGCCGCGGACCTGAGTGACGTCAGGTGCGCAACACCACGTAAATCGTTGGCCAACCAAAAAGTAACCCCAGTACGCTATAGCCAACATTCACCAGGAGATGGCAACAGACAAACATAGATAACTCTATTACATTATTCCCCTTTTAGAAATGTATAGAAGTTATTCAAAATAAATAAACAACCCAACCAAAAAATGCAGCAGCTCAATTAAAAAACTGTACTTAAGCCACATTCTTTTTTTTTTTTTAGTACTGAACTCTTAACCCTCATTTGTAAAAAAAAAAATAACATGCTTATTATACAAACAGTATTTGTACATCTTTAACACAGATTTTTATACTGTCTTCAGAGATTCAGTTTTTTTGGTGGTACTCGAAACCTTTCTGGGTACCTGCGAAAGGGTGTTCAGCATGGTTAGAAAAATAGTGACAGAGAATAGAACAAGGATGGACAATTCAACCCTTAACTCAACAATGAGTAGATGAGTGTTATATGTGTGTATATATGTGTAAATAAATGAACACTGAAATTCAAGTATTTGTTGTATTTATATATATATGTATTAGAGATGCGCGGTTTGCGGGCACAACCGCGGAGTCCGCGGATTATCCGCGGATCGGGCGGATGAAATTAAAAAAAATTTAGATTTTATCCGCGGGTCGGGTCGGGTCGGGTGGTTCAAATTATTAAAAAAAATTAGATTTTAAATAGATTCAGGCGGGTGGCAGTTAAACCAATTCGGAAATATATATACATAGTTAAATGTTGTTACCCACATACGAAAAACGAGCAGGCACCTGCAGCATATGCCACAACAGAAGAAGAAGAAAAAAAAGAGATGGACACTTTTACGGAGCGGAGAAGGGACGCCTCGCCGGGGTCCGGGACCGAGGCCCCTTCCCCCGAGAGGGCCCCACCGGGAGCCGTAGCTGAGGCGATCCGCGAGAAGGGCCCGACGCACGTCCAGGGTCACCACTGCGCCCACCGCACCGACACCCCGCCTCGTCTGCCTTCGCCGCGGCCGGCGTCACGCGCAGCAGGTAAGCAGCTTACCTGCCCGCCACCCCCGTGGCCGGGGGCTCGTAACAGGGGTCACTCCGCGCGCTCCGCCCGCGCAGCTTACCTGCCCGCCACCCCCATTGCCGGGTGCGCGTAACAGGGGTCACTCCGCGCGCAGTGTGCTCACGAAAGGGGTGGGGCTCACCCTGGTTGATATAGACAGCAGCTGGACGGTGGCCATGGAAGTCGGAACCCGCTAAGGAGTGTGTAACAACCCACCTGCCGAATCAACTAGCCCTGAAAATGGATGGCGCTGGAGCGTCGGGCTCATACGCGGCCGTCGCCGGCAGCGAGACGCGCTTGGAGGTGCGCTCAGCGCGGCTCCCATATGATTGCGCACTGGTGTGCGTCTGGGTCGTGACAGCGTGGCACGCGAATGTCTGTGCTGCATTGGATCAGTCTCCTTTCTTTAACAGGCAAAATGCCTTGCATCGTCTATATTAGATATATAACAACGGGCGGGTGCGGGCGGATGCGGTTCTGATCAAATGTTACATCGGGTGGATGGCGGATGGTTGACGACTTTCTGATGCGGTTGCGGATGAAATAATTGCCTATCCGCGCATCTCTAATATGTATATATATATATGTATATGTATGTATATATATATATATATATATATATATATATTGTATATATATATAATAAAATAAATATATATACAGCTAGAATTCACTGAAAGTCAAGTATTTCTTATATATATATATATATATATATATGTATGAAATACTTGACTTGGTGAATTCTAGCTGTAAATATACTCCTCCCCTCTTAGCCCCGCCCCCGCCTCACCCCGACCACGCCCCCACCCCCCACCCCCCACCTCCCGAAATCGGAGGTCTCAAGGTTGGCAAGTATTGGAGATAGGCTTCAGCACCCCTGTGGCCTTGAGAGGAACAAGGGGTAGAAAATGGACGAAAAGAGTAACATAAACAAAGGTATGAGCAAATATAGAGAAAAACTTTACCTTTAAAGGACAAAAATGTCCCCAATATACTCTGAGGCCTAATGAGTTCAGTATTTTCTGTTCTAAAGGACTAAATTATTCTGTACTGTAAGTTTTTTTACATGGAACATTCCCATGTCTGGCAGTTGGCTGTACATAACATTTAGTTCAGCTCCCCAGTAGTACACTATTTGCTTTTCTTGCTGAGAGCGGAGCTCAGATAACATCCGGGGTGGAGTTTGTAGCGAGAATGCCATTGTTGTTAGACTACACCTTAATGCATGATCCATTATTGGTATTACCCTGTTGGCTTGGGGAGAGAAGACGTAGCACAGAGACCACACCACAGGTAAGGCTTCACTTCAATAGTTTATTACCTCTCTTTTATTTAGAAGGAAACACCTTCAACTTCCTGGTACAATAGTTGGCTTTCGACGTCATGGAAAACAATCAGTTTCCAGAAGTGTTTGTGTCCGTAGAAGCCTGATTGTACAACACCGGACGCCGTGTTCACGGATTAAAACCTTTATGGTAGCTTGTGTCGTACAGTAGCTTGTACAGTAGCCCCTTTAAAAGTGATGTCATGAAGTCGTTCGGTGGCTACCTGTTTGTCCACATTCTTTACATGCTGCATATTCTCAATTCTTCATTCTCTGTAAGTCTTGAGCAGGAAGAAACTAGAAACACTTATTCTGTTTCAATCAATCAATCAATCAATGTTTATTCATATAGCCCTAAATCACAAGTGTCTCAAAGGGCTGCACAAGCCACAACGACATCCGCGGTACAGAGCCCACATAAGGGCAAGGAAAAACTCACCACACCAATGGGACGTCGATGTGAATGACTATGAGAAACCTTGGAGAGGACCGCATATGTGGGTGACCCCCCGTCCCCTCGAGGGGAGACCAGATGCAATGGACGTCGAGTCGGTCTGACATAATATTGTGAAAGTCCAGTCCATAGTGGATCTAACATAATAGTGAGAGTCCAGTCCATAGTGGATCTAACATAATAGTGAGAGTCCAGTCCATAGTGGATCTAACATAATAGTGTGAGAGTCCAGTCCATAGTGGATCTAACATAATAGTGTGAGAGTCCAGTCCATAGTGGATCTAACATAATAGTGTGAGAGTCCAGTCCATAGTGGATCTAACATAATAGTGAGAATCCAGTCCATAGTGGATCTAACATAATATTGTGAAAGTCCAGTCCATAGTGGATCCAACATAATAGTGAGAGTCCAGTCCATAGTGGATCTAACATAATAGTGAGAGTCCAGTCCATAGTGGATCTAACATAATAGTGAGAGTCCAGTCCATAGTGGATCTAACATAATAGTGTGAGATTCCAGTCCATAGTGGATCTAACATAATAGTGAGAATCCAGTCCATAGTGGATCTAACATAATAGTGTGAGATTCCAGTCCATAGTGGATCTAACATAATAGTGAGAATCCAGTCCATAGTGGATCTAACATAATATTGTGAAAGTCCAGTCCATAGTGGATCCAACATAATAGTGAGAGTCCAGTCCATAGTGGATCTAACATAATAGTGTGTGAGTCCAGTCCATAGTGGATCTAACATAATAGTGAGAGAGTCCAGTCCATAGTGGATCTAACATAAGAGTGAGAGTCCAGTCCATAGTGGATCCAACATAATAGTGAGAGAGTCCAGTCCATAGTGGATCTAACATAATAGTGTGAGAGTCCAGTCCATAGTGGATCTAACATAATAGTGAGAATCCAGTCCATAGTGGATCTAACATAATAGTGTGAGAGTCCAGTCCATAGTGGATCTAACATAATAGTGTGAGTCCAGTCCATAGTGGATCTAACATAATAGTGAGAGAGTCCAGTCCATAGTGGATCTAACATAATAGTGAGAGTCCAGTCCATAGTGGATCTAACATAATAGTGAGAGTCCAGTCCATAGTGGATCTAACATAATAGTGTGAGATTCCAGTCCATAGTGGATCTAACATAATAGTGAGAATCCAGTCCATAGTGGATCTAACATAATATTGTGAAAGTCCAGTCCATAGTGGATACAACATAATAGTGAGAGTCCAGTCCATAGTGGATCTAACATAATAGTGAGAGAGTCCAGTCCATAGTGGATCTAACATAATAGTGAGAGTCCAGTCCATAGTGGATCTAACATAATAGTGAGAGTCCAGTCCATAGTGGGGCCAGCAGGAGACCATCTCGAGTGGAGACGGGTCAGCAGCACAGAGATGTCCCCAACCGATGCACAGGCGAGTGGTCCACCCCGGGTCCCGACTCTGGACAGCCAGCACTTCATCCATGGCCACAGGACCTGTGTAAGTCCCCCCTCCACAAGGGAGAGGGGGATTTACTTAGAAAAGAAAAGAAACGGCAGATCAACTGGTCTAACAGGGGGTCTATTTAAAGGCTAGAGTATACAAATGAGTTTTAAGATGGGACTTAAATGCTTCTACTGAGGTAGCATCTCTAATTGTTACTGCTAGAACATTCCATAGTACTGGAGCCCCAATAGAAAACGCTCTATAGCCCGCAGACTTTTTTTGGGCTCTGGGAATCACTAATAAGCCGGAGTTCTTTGACCGCAGATTTCTAGCCGGGACATATGGTACAATACAATCAACAAGATAGGACGGAGCTAGACCGTGTAGTATTTTATACGTAAGTAGTAAAACCTTAAAGTCACATCTTAAGTGCACAGGAAGCCAGTGCAGGTGAGCCAGTATAGGTATATATATATATATATATATATATATGTATATAAAGGTATATACAGTATAGGCGTAATATGATCATCAAACTATGATTTAAGATGGATTATAGCAATGCTTCTTAAATTTTTTTTGTAATGACCCCACTGGGGAACAGAAATGTTTCCGAGACGCCCCTGAATTAAAAATGACTATTGAGAACTTAAATGCCTACTGAAATGTGATTTTCTTATTTAAACGGGGATAGCAGGTCCATTCTATGTGTCATACTTGATCATTTCGCGATGTTGCCATATTTTTGCTGAAAGGATTTAGTAGAGAACATCGACGATAAAGTTGGCAACTTTTGGTGGCTGATAAAAAAGCCTTGCCTGTAGCGGAAGTAGCAGACGAGTAGCGTGACGTCACAGGTTGTGGAGCTCCTCACATCCAAACATTGTTTACAATCATGGCCACCAGCAGCCAGAGCCATTCGGACCGAGAAAGCCACGATTTCCCCATTAATTTGAGCCAGGATGAAAGATTGGTGGATGAGGAAAGTGAGAGTGAAGGACTAGAGGGCAGTGGGAGCCATTCAGATAGGGAAGATGCTGTGAGACCTGATATTCAGCTGGGAATGACTAAAACAGTAAATAAACACAAGACATATATATACTCTATTAGCCACAACACAACCAGGCTTATATTTAATATGCCACAAATTAATCCCGCATAACAAACACCTCCCCCTTCCCGTCCATATAACCCGCCAATACAACTCAAACACCTGCACAACACACTCAATCCCACAGCCCAAAGTACCGTTCACCTCCCCAACGTTCATACAGCACATATATTTCCCCAAAGTTACGTACGTGACATGCACATAGCGGCACGCACGTACGGGCAAGCGATCAAATGTTTGGAAGCCGCAGCTGCATGCGTACTCACGGTACCGCGTCTGCGTATCCAACTCAAAGTCCTCCTGGTAAGAGTCTCTGTTGTCCCAGTTCTCCACAGGCCAATGGTAAAGCTTGACCGTCATCTTCCGGGAATGTAAACAATGAAACACCGGCTGTGTTTGTGTTGCTGCAGTCGGCCGCAATACACCGCTTCCCACCTACAGCTTTCTTCTTTGCTGTCTCCATTGTTCATTGAACAAATTGCAAAAGATTCACCAACACAGATGTCCAGAATACTGTGGAATTTTGCCATGAAAACAGACGACTTAATAGCTGGCCACCATGCTGTCCCAAAATGTCCTCTACAATCCGTGACGTCACGCGCAGGCGTCATCATACCGAGACGTTTTCAGCAGGATATTTTGTGCAAAATTTAAAATTGCACTTTAGTAAGCTAACCCGGCCGTATTGGCATGTGTTGCAATGTTAAGATTTCATCATTGATATATAAACTATCAGACTGCGTGGTCGCTAGTAGTGGCTTTCAGTAGGCCTTTAATATGTATTTGTCAAGACTTGGACTTTGGCTTGGTTTGTTCTCCCGTGGTGCAAATGAACTGGACTGGTCAAGGCTTGAAGGTGGGTACATGATTTATTTAAACTATCAAAAAAGGAATAAACGAAAAGCGCGCACAGGGGCGGAGGTACAAAACTAGACTTTAAACACAAAACTTGCACATTGGCAGAAACTATGAACAATTAAACAAAACACTAACTGTGGCTTAACAAACAAAAACTTACTTGGCATGGAACCGGCATGAAAAAAAGAGTAGCAAGGGTCATCAGGGTGTGGAGAGTGTGCAGGAGCATAAATGCGGGGATGTCGTCAGGACGAACAACAGAAAATGAATGAACTTAAATACTATGGACATGATTAGTGAAAGCAGGTGCGTGACTCAAAACGTGAAACAGGTGCGTGACGTGACAGGTGAAAACTAATGGTTGCTATGGTGACAAGAGTGCACAATGAGTCCAAACGTGGAACAGGTGCGTGACGTGACAGGTGAAACTAATGGTTGCTATGGTGACAAAACAAAACAAAAGTGCACAAAAAGTCCAAAATTTAAACCGAACATTACTAAAACAAAACATGATCACACAGACATGACAGTATTTATCTGTACAATAATCTACATGAGTTTCATTCTTTATATAATCAAGGTGATGAAGAAAATGAGTCTACAACAACATAAACAAATTCTCATTTTAAAGGTGATGAGTTTATGTAACAGTCACTACATTTCCATGCACTAAATTAGTCTGATTACTCAAATAGTTCGTTTTTTTGTATTGTCACACCTACGTGTGAAGTCCAAGTGTCCATGCACACTCTCCAGTGTGACTATTAGTCATACGCCATGTGCCTCTCGTTCACTGGGGGGGCCTTACTTCATTTCAGCACGGATAAGTGGATTACTTTTCCAGTTGACCGATGACGTCACACTAGGCCTTGTGGATCCTTACAACTTGTTTTAACTGATGTCCGCTGTAATATTGGCACAGTTTCAAAATATTACGTCTCTAATGGCTCTGCTGGTGTTTAATAGCAGACAGCTAGGAGTTTTTTGGAAGGAATCTTCGGACGAAAATCGCGGAAACATAACTTTTGAATGTTTCAAAGTTCAAAAGGCTATGTGGATTTATGGAAGGAGTTTTAAATGTGAAGGAAAAGGCCGACTAATAGAGATGCGCGGATAGGCAATTATTTCATCCGCAACCGCATCAGAAAGTCGTCAACCATCCGCCATCCACCCGATGTAACATTTGATCAGAACCGCACCCGCCTGTTGTTATATATCTAATATAGACGATGCAAGGCATTAGTGAGGTTATAAAGCTTTTGCCTGTTAAAGAAAGGAGACTGATCCAATGCAGCACAGACATTCGCGTTCCACGCTGTCACGGCCCAGACGCACACCAGTGCGCAATCATATGGGAGCCGCGCTGAGCGCACCTCCAAGCGCGTCTCGCTGCCGGCGACGGCCGGGTATGGGCCCGACGCTCCAGCGCCATCCATTTTCAGGGCTAGTTGATTCGGCAGGTGGGTTGTTACACACTCCTTAGCGGGTTCCGACTTCCATGGCCACCGTCCTGCTGTCTATATCAACCAGGGTGAGCCCCACCCCTTTCGTGAGCGCACTGCGCGCGGAGTGACCCCTGTTACGCGCCCCCGGCAACAGGGGTGGCGGGCAGGTAAGCTGCGCGGGCGGAGCGCGCGGAGTGACCCCTGTTACGAGCCCCCGGCCACGGGGGTGGCGGGCAGGTAAGCTGCTTACCTGCTGCGCGTGACGCCGGCCGCGGCAAAGGCGGACGAGGCGGGGTGTCGGTGCGGTGGGCGCGGTGGTGACCCTGGACGTGCGTCGGGCCCTTCTCGCGGATCGCCTCAGCTACGGCTCCCGGTGGGGCCCTCTCGGGGGAAGGGGCCTCGGTCCCGGACCCCGGCGAGGCGTCCCTTCTCCGCTCCGTAAAAGTGTCCATCTCTTTTCTTTTTTTTCTTCTGTTGTGGCATATGCTGCAGGTGCCTGCTCGTTTTTCGTATGTGGGTAACAACATTTAACTATGTATATATATTTACCAATTGGTTTAACTGCCACCCGCCTGAATCTATTTAAAATCTATTTTTTTTTTATTTCAACCACCCGACCCGACCCGCGGATAAAATCTAATTTTTTTTAATTTCATCCGCCCGATCCGCGGATAATCCGCGGACTCCGCGGTTGTGCCCGCAAACCGCGCATCTCTACCGACTAATAACCAGAGTTAGGTTGCTATTGTTCTGGACTATCTTGCCAGTTGTGTTGAAAGTGAATCAGTTGGTTTGCACAAACGCAGCGTGAAGAGTTTTGTGTACGCTTGATTATTCACTTTTAATATACCTGCTTCTTTATCTTTCATCTCATTCATATTTTGTTCAGGAGTCTGAATTAAGTCAGCATTTTTTCATTTATTCTATTCTGTGTTTTGTGTTTTATTTTGCACGATTGAACCAAGTCAAATTCCTAGTTGGTGATCCCGTTCTCAAACAATGGCAATAAAAACTATTCTAATTTTGATTCTGATTTTACATTTCCCAATTACCTTCTTAAATAAATCTCTTGTTTCTTTTATTCTATCATGGATGCACTTGAGAATGTTCTGTTTTTGTCATTTGTGAAGCAAATAAAGAGTCTTCTCTCCTCTTCATTACTATTGTTGCTATCTTTTGATTGAATTGCTTCCGGGTTGTATTCCGCACGTTGAGACTGGCGCATGCGCGATACGAAGGGTCCTCTCAGGCCGCAAACGCCCGCTCCAGAGATCTGGTTTCCAATCGAATAATCCACGTGTGTTAGTCCGGACCAAGCTCTGGCACTGAGCATACAGGGAGCGGACTGCCACAATCAGACAGTCCGATACCCCATACTCTCTGAGCACTCCCCACAGGACTTCCCGAGGGACACGGTCCAATGCCTTCTCCAAGTCCACAAAACACATGTAGACTGGTTGAGCAAACTCCCATGCACCCTCAAGGACCCTGCCGAGAGTATAGAGCTGGTCCACAGTTCCACGACCAGGACGAAAACCACACTGTTCCTCCTGAATCCGAGGTTCGACTATCCGGCGTAGCCTCCTCTCCAGTACACCTGAATAGACCTTACCGGGAAGGCTGAGGAGTGTGATCCCACGATAGTTAGAACACACCCTCCGGTTCCCCTTCTTAAAGAGAGGAACCACCACCCCGGTCTGCCAATCCAGAGGTACCGCCCCCGATGTCCACGCGATGCTGCAGAGTCTTGTCAACCAAGACAGCCCCACAGCATCCAGAGCCTTAAGGAACTCCGGGCGGATCTCATCCACCCCCGGGGCCTTGCCACCGAGGAGCTTTTTAACTACCTCAGCAACTTCAGCCCCAGAAATAGGAGAGCCCACCACAGACTCCCCAGGCACTGCTTCCTCATAGGAAGACGTGTTGGTGGGATTGAGGAGGTCTTCGAAGTATTCTCTCCACCGATCCACAACATCCGCAGTCGAGGTCAGCAGAACACCATCCTCGCCATACACGGTGTTGATAGTGCACTGCTTCCCCTTCCTGAGGCGACGGATGGTGGTCCAGAATTGCTTCGAAGCCGTCCGGAAGTCGTTTTCCATGGCTTCCCCGAACTCCTCCCATGTCCGAGTTTTTGCCTCTGCGACCGCTGAAGCCGCACACCGCTTGGCCTGTCGGTACCTGTCCGCTGCCTCAGGAGTCCTATGAGCCAAAAGAACCCGATAGGACTCCTTCTTCAGCTTGACGGCATCCCTCACCGCCGGTGTCCACCAACTGGTTCTAGGATTACCGCCATGACAAGCACCAACTATCTTGCGGCCACAGCTCCAATCAGCCGCCTCGACAATAGACAGATGAGGTGGTTCGGGCATCTGGTCAGGATGCCACCCGAACGCCTCCCTAGGGAGGTGTTTAGGGCACGTCCGACCGGTAGGAGGCCGCGGGGAAGACCCAGGACACGTTGGGAAGACTATGTCTCCCGGCTGGCCTGGGAACGCCTCGGGGTCCCACAGGAAGAGCTGGACGAAGTGGCTGGGGAGAGGGAAGTCTGGGCTTCCCTGCTTAGGCTGCTGCCCCCGCGACCCGACCTCGGATAAGCGGAAGAAGATGGATGGATGGATGGATGGGTGTTAGTCCGACTATTCAAAAAACCGAACAGGATCGGATTAAAGTGTTTCCATGGGTTGTAGGAGGTTTATATAGAGCAGGGGTCGGCAACCCAAAATGTTGAAAGAGCCATATTGGACCAATAATACAAAAACAAATCTGTCTGGAGCCGCAAAAAAATTAAAAGCCATATTACATACAGATAGTGTGTCATGAGATATAAATTGAATTAAGAGGACTTAAAGGAAACTAAATGAGCTCAAATATAGCTACAAACGAGGCATTATGATGCAATATGTACATATAGCTAGCCTAAATAGCATGTTAGCATCGATTAGCTTGCAGTCATGCAGTGACCAAATATGTCAGATTAGCACTCCACACAAGTCAATAACATCAACAAAACTCACCTTTGTGCATTCATGCACGACGTTTAAAGTTTGGTGGACAAAATGAGACAGAAAAAGAAGTGGCATAAAACACGTCCTAGAAAGTCGGAGAGTTATACATGTAAACAAACTACGGTGAGTTCAAGGACCGCCAAAATTAGTAGGACAAAGCGGCGCTCGCCAAATACTCAATCAGTGAAGGATGTTTAATATAAACAGTGTGCTTTATAACAATTAGGGAGGTTTGTGTCATGTTTGGCCTCCTACAGAAACGATATGAAACAAAAAATAAATGATTTCCCCTCATCTTTTTCCATTTTCCATACATCTTTGGAAAAGCTCCAGGGAGCCACTAGGGCGGCGCTAAAGAGCCGCAGGTTGCCGACCCCTGATATAGAGCCAAACTATTTGGAGCTAGATGGAGCCTGCGTACCACAGTTTGAGAATCCCTGTGTTAAACAACCCCAAAGCGTCAAATCCTAAAGTTCAAGCATGGGTTTGCATGCAGTTTTGCAGTCTTAACAGAGCATACTGTGTGACGTCACAGTTATTTGGACATTTACTACAGTATAAGCTCTCCACCAGATCCCTCCCTCTCTGCTTCAGGCTGTGAGGGTAATATATATTCTGCCGTGACGTGCGGTGAGGTTGATGGCTGGTGAGGCACTGACTTCATCACAGTCAGATTTACAAACATATGAACCCTAAAGAGTATCTTATTCACCATTTGATTGGCAGCAGTTAACGGGTTATGTTTAAAAGCTCATACCAGCATTCTTCCCTGCTTGGCACTCAGCATCAAGGCTTGGAATTGGGGGTTAAATCACCAACAATTATTGCCGGGCGCGGCGCCGCTGCTGCCCACTGCTCCCCTCACCTCCCAGGGGGTGATCAAGGGGATGGGTCAAATGCAGAGGACACATTTCATTACACCTAGTGTGTGTGTGACAATCATTGCTACTTTAACTCATTGGCGTTGTTAGGCCTATTTTAGGGGGCTCAAGCCCCCCTAAAATATTCTTAAGCCCCCCCTAAATAATTTGGTGTTTTTTTGTTTTTTTTTTACAAATAAATGCCGACATATTCATTATAAAGTGGCCCAAATATGAGTTTAAATAAATAATCATATAACCTGTTATTATTCACTCAGTTTCCCCTCACTTCGTAGCGTAAGGTAGAGAGCCCCTTTCGTGCGTCGGTATCCAATCCATTCCACTTGTTCATATAGAAAATGCCCACATCACTCAAATTCCAGCCCACATTTTCTCTGCGACCTTGCTTGCGGTCCTGCAGGTGTACGAAGCACATTATCTTCCTTTACAATGAGTGAAGCTGCACAAAACCTTGTGTGTGCAATTGTAAATCATTTATTTTTTAAGTTTTGTGTTTCTTGTAGAATCTATATAAAGTAATATACATAAGCCTATTGTTAAAATAATGAAAAAAACATCATTAAATATATTTGTTTTATTGTATTGTTACATTAATAGCTGTTTTATTATTATAGGATGGCTTGTTAAACATTTAATAGGATTTTCAGAGGGAGGAAAAACCAAGACATTTAATATAAAATGTAAAATGAATAAATACATAAAAAGAAAAAGAAAATATATGGTTAAAAGCCATCGTCCCGGGGAGCATTTCATTTCGTCCCGTGTATTTAAAAATAATAATAATAATAACAATGAATAATTTCTAAGTCTTTGTTAGCCGTTTGTGAAGTTTTGTGCTCGTGCGTAACATTCGCTTGCATCCTGTGCATCTCCTGGGGGCAAAGCCCCCCCTGTCCTTAAAAGCTAGTGACGCCCCTGCTTTAACTTAACTTTAACTTTACACATACAAACTGCGTAGCACACAAAAAAGCACATTTAATTAAAAAAAAACGTTATTATGGTCTTACCTTTACTTATAAGTGCGGGAACAGTGGTGTTGGTGTTGGAGGAGTTGTGAATGAATGAAATATGAAATCCGTGCTGCAGTCTGCAGGTGTACCTAATGTAGTGTCCTTGCAGTCGTTCACGGCTCCTCCGGCGCGAGCAATGTTGTTTTTGCACTTTTTGGCTTCTTGTTAAGTGACTTTTTTTGGGTGGATTCGGTCTTGTGCGTGGAGGGTTTGGGTGTGGGCTTTGGTTGGTGTGGCGCTCTCGTCGGCGGCGAAGGTGCCTTAACCAGCACCAGGAGGCGGGGTTACGCGAGCCTCAGCCAGTGCGTCTTCGCAGCAGTTTTATGATCGCTCAGCACAAGAAATACTTTACACACATACAGTTGTTGACAAAATACACTGTACATTATATACCTCAGCTAACTAAACTATGGAAATGTATAATATAATTCATATAGCAATACAGTCTCACTGCACAGCAGGCCAGCAGTTAGCCGAGTCCGTCCATGTTGAGGCACTGAGTGACGTGCCTCGACTGGCTGCTGTTCACCGCACCGTCTCTTCTCAGTATTTGAACGGCAAATGTGAAAATTCAGCGATTTTGAATAAAAATAATCTAAAACTGGTGAAGTTAAATGGAAAATAACTTTATAGTATAATCACTGGATACATATAACAATTAAATTTTTTTTTTTTTTTTTTTACATTTTTTTTCTTTCCATGATGGCAGGTGAGGCCCTGCCTCACCTGCCTCTAGTGACTGCACGTCACTGGTGTTAAACAACGCCAAAGCGTCAAATCCTAAAGTTCAAGCATGGGTTTGCATGCAGTTTTGCAGTCTTAACAGAGCATACTGTGTGACGTCACAGTTATTTGGACATTTACTACAGTATAAGCTCTCCACCAGATCCCTCCCTCTCTGCTTCAGGCTGTGAGGGTAATATATATTCTGCCGTGACGTGCGGTGAGGTTGATGGCTGGTGAGGCACTGACTTGTTTATAGAAGTCTTCCTTATCTTTCTTCAGTTTTCAAAGTATCTCTGTCTCGATGGAGATCTTCCTTTAATTATTACCTCCTGCTTCCATTGAAAGTCCAGTTTAGAAAACTTTTTTATTTTAGATATGTAATCCTCCATGTTAAAAGTCCAGACGAGAGGAAACAATAAACGATCGCTGCTAACTGTTGCTGCTTGTTGTCACTTCTTCTGCAGCCGAGTAGTCGCAAGAATGATCTCTGGGATCACTAGCGCCCTCTACCACCATGAGGCGGGATTACTGCGAGCCTCACACAGTGCGTCTTCGCAGCAGTTTTATGATCGCACAAGAAATACGTTACACACATACAGTTGTTGACAAAATACACTGTACATTATATACCTCAGCTAACTAAACTATGGAAATGTATAATATAGTTCATATAGCAATACAGTCTCACTGCACAGCAGGCCAGCAGTTAGCCGAGTCTGCAATCCATGGTGAGGCACTGAGTGACGTGCCTCAACTGGCTGCTGATCACCGCACCGTCTCTTCTCAGTATTTGAACGGCAAATGTGAAAATTCAGCGATTTTGAATAAAAATAATCTAAAACTGGTGAAGTTAAATGGAAAATAACTTTATAGTATAATCACTGGATACATAATTTTTTTTCTTTTTAAATGTTTTTTCTTTCCATGATGGCTCGTGAGGCCCCGCCTCACCTGCCTCACCTGCCTGCCCTGACTGCACGTCACTGATATTCTGTGACCAATTACAAACACATGCCAGCAACTGTCCTTAAATACATGCTAGCTCACAATCATATAAGTAAATGGGACATGGTATAATTCACCTCAAAAGCATTTATTTATTTTTAAAATGCAAGAAGCTAGATATTTGGCCACTTCCAATACCATGTGGGACCTTTGAGACTTAAAAAATAGTATATTATGGGACACTCAACAAACTATTTTAGGAATAGTGCTGCTTGGATCCTGATGTATACTTGCCAACCCTCCCGGATTTTCCGGGAGACTCCCGAAATTCAGCGCCTCTCCCGAAAACCACCCGGGACAAATATTCTCCCAAAAATCTCCCGAAATTCAGGCGGAGCTGGAAGCCACGCCCCCTCCAGCTCCATGCGGACCTGAGTGACGTGTCAACAGCCTTTCCCACAATATAAACAGCGTGCCTGACCAAACACGTTATAACTGTAGAATGATGGAGGGCGAGTTCTTGGTTTCTTATGTGGGTTTATTGTTAGGCGGTTTCATTAACGTCCTCCCAGCGCGGCAACAACACACAACAACAGCGGTCATGTTTTATTCTACCGTAAAGCAGTTTGTCTGCCGTAAACAGCAATGTTGTTGTAATGTATTGAGTTGGAGGCAATAACCAGGCGAGGGGATGAAGTACGTCTCTTTACTGTAGACTTCAGAACAGACTCACACACTTGACGTCAGGTGCGCAACACCACGTAAATCGTTGGCCAACCAAAAAGTAACCCCAGTACGCTATAGCCAACATTCACCAGGAGATGGCAACAGACAAACATAGATCACTCTATTACATTCCTACCCTTTTAGAAATGGAGAAGTTCCTCAAAATAAATAAACAACCCAACCAAAAAATGCAGCAGCTCAATTAAAAAACTGTACTTAAGCCACATTCTTTTTTTTTTTAGTACTGAACTCTTAACCCTCATTTGTAAACAATAACATGCTTATTATACAAACAGTATTTGTACACCTTGAACACAGATTTGTATACTGTCTTCAGAGATTCAGTTTTTTTGGTGGTACCCGAAACCTTTCTGGGTACCTGCGAAAGGGTGTTCAGCATGGTTAGAAAAATAGTGACAGAGAATAGAACAAGGATGGACAGTTCAACCCTTAACTCAACAATGAGTAGATGAGTGTTATGTGTGTATATGTGTAAATAAATGAACACTGAAATTCCAGTATTTCTTTTATTTATATATATATATAATAAAATAATTATATATATAGCTAGAATTCACTGAAAGTCAAGTATATATATATATATATATATATATATATATATATATATATATATATATATATATATATATATATATATATATATATATATATATATATATATATATATGAAATACTTGACTTGGTGAATTCTAGCTGTAAATATACTCCTCCCCTCTTAGCCACGCCCCCAACCACGCCCACGCCCCACCCCCCACCTCCCGAAATCGGAGGTCTCAAGGTTGGCAAGTATGTCCTGATGAGAGTGCGGAAATATGACCATATCACACCAACTCTCAAATCCCTTTACTGGCTTCCTGATCCACTCAGGATTGAATACAAAGTCTCCCTACTAACCCACCAGTGCCTCCATGGAAATGCCCCCCTCTACCTCAAAGAACTGCTCACCCCCAAATCCTCCACACCACACCTCCGCTCCGGACAGGCTAACCTCCTCCAACCTCCGAGGACAAAGCTACGAACAATGGGAGACCGGGCTTTCTGCTCCGCCGCTCCCAGTCTGTGGAACGCTCTCCCTGACCACCTGAGGGCACCACAGACTGTGGATGCTTTTAAAAAAGGCTTAAAAACCCTTCTTTCTTTATTTTTTATTATCTTTTTATTTTATTTTTTTATACACTGTAGCACTTTGAGGTTGTTTACTCAATGTAAAGTGCTTTTTACAAAAAAAATCTATTATTATTATTATTTTGCTTTTCAGGTCAGAAAACTAAACATAACTTTTCCACTCTAATCTAGTTCTGTATGAACATTTCACGTCCTGTTTCCAGCCTGCTCCAATGGCCTCCACCACCGGCCTCCTCCCCGAGAAGTCCTTCCTGTGCTCTTTGTGTAAGGACGTCTTCAGCAGTCCAGTCACCACACCGTGTGGACACAGCTTCTGTCTGTCCTGTCTCAGCGACTTCTGGACCCGACACCAGTCTAGGTACTGTCCACAGTGCCGCAGGCTGTTCCCCTCCAGGCCTGAGCTCAGCATCAACCACATCCTGGCTGATATCTCGGAAAACTACAAGAAGACCAGGCCGGAGAAACCTCCAGAGGAAGAGACGGTACTTGATCCCTTTTCCTTAGAAAGTATTGTTTTGATCAGCACTGTCGTTTGTTAGCCAACAGGGTTACCATTTTGTCAACAAATGCGTGAGCAAATAGTTTAAGAACAACATTTCTCAGCGAGCTATTGCAAGGAATTTAGAGATTTCACCATCTACGCTCCGTAATATCATCAAAAGGTGCAGATAATGTGGAGAAATCACTGCACGTAAGCCATGATATTACACACCTTCCATCCCTCAGGCGGTACTGCATCAAAAAGCGACATCAGTGTGAAAAGGATATCACCACATGGGCTCAGGAACACTTCAGAAAACTCCTGTCAGTAACTACAGTTGGTCGCTACATCTGTAAGTGCAAGTTAAAACACTACTATGCAAAGCCAAAGCCATTTATCAACAACACCCAGAAACGCCGCCAACTTCACTGGTTTTGGGTTTTGTACAACAATAATATGATTTGCCCTGAGTGGCTAAACAGGACACACTTAAATAATAACAATACTAATTAAAAGAAAGACCGTAATAAACATTGTAGAGGTTGCCCTCTAGTGGGTTCTGCGGACCACCACACACTGCCACGAGAGCTTGGATTTCAGGGTACAACACTGGTTTGTTTTCATAAATAGTGGTAGCTTTCCAGGAAATTGTCTTTCCCTCAGTGCGTGTCTCTCTCCCTCTGGCCCCCACTCCAACTGCCGTGTCTCGTGCCGGCTGCTGCTAATAAAGGCGACAGGTGATTAGATAACAATGGATGGATGGATGCAAAAGATGTAAAACACAGTAAACAAGCTCACCCTGCCACGTGCTTCCTATAACATACTTGCCAACCCTCCCGGATTTTCCGGGAGACTCCCGAAATTCAGCGCCTCTCCCGAAAACCTCCCGGGACAAATTTTCTCCCCAAAATCTCCCGAAATTCAGGCGGAGCTGGAGGGGGTGTGGCCTCCATGCGGACCTGAGTCCGCTTTCCCACAATATAAACAGCGTGCCTGCCCAATCACGTTATAACTGTAGAATGATGGAGGGCGAGTTCTTGGTTTCTTATGTGGGTTTATTGTTAGGCAGTTTCATTAACGTCCTCCCAGCGCGGTAACAACACACAACAACAGCAGTCACGTTTTTGTCTACCGTAAAGCAGTTTGTCTGCCGTAAACAGCAATGTTGTGACACTCTTAAACAGGACAATACTGCCATCTATAACATCAATAACATATACGGCTTTTAGAAAGTGCAGTGCACAACTGCGCACACAACAAGGAGACGAAGCAGACGAACGAGGAAGATACAGCCGTGGCGACGCCGACGACGAGTAAGATGAAGAAATTCCCAGACCGTAGTCGAAGAGTGCAGGGGAGACACTTCTCCTGGGCCGATGTATGCTCGGGGCAACACCCTTCAGTGGGTCTCCACAGCGGACGACTTTAGGGTGAATGATGAGTCCAGCGATTAGTTGCAAATCTTGCTTTATTGATTGCTTGCACACAACCAATCCAACGCAAAACAAACTAGTCCCCGCCCGCACTCACGCTACCGCTCCCTCTCTTCTCTCGCCCACACACTCACTGACGTCACTCACCTCACATGCTGTCACCTATTAAAGGGCCACACACACACACACATACGCTACTCTCATAACAGCTTGTAAGTTCCAAGCCGCAGCTGCGATTGGACCTGGATAGCCTCCGGGAAGAAGTAGTGGACTACCAAGTGCTTGGCAGTAAAGATCTTCCTCAGGAAGCAAAGATTGACCGGTTTTGGGCCATGCTAGGGAGAGATGGAAGATTCCAGACTCTCGTGCATTTGATGAAAGCACTTTTGTGCGTGCCACAAAGCAATGCATCATCAGAGAGGGTGTTCAGCATGGTTAGAAAAATAGTGACAGAGAATAGAACAAGGATAGACAATTCAACCCTTAATTCAACAATGAGTAGATGAGTGTTATGTGTGTGTATATGTGTACATAAATGAACACTGAAATTCAAGTATTTCTTTTATTTATATATATATATATATATATATATATATATATATATATATATATATATATATATATATATAATTCACTGAAAGTCAAGTATTTCTTATATATATATATATATATATATATATATATATATATATATATATATATATATATATATATATATATATATGTATGTATGTGTGGGGAAAAAAAATCACAAGACTGTTTCATCTCTACAGGCCTGTTTCATGAGGGGGGGTACCCTCAATCGTCAGGAGATTTTAATGGGAGCATTCACATACCATGGTTTATATAGGGCACAGAGTGGGTGGGTACAGGCTGGCCTAGGGGCGTGGTGATTGGTTCATTTGTTACCTAGGAGGTGTTTCCGTCTATGGCGGCATGTTGTTACAATTTCGCTGCGCTTGTTGAGGGATGACAGGTCTGGACGGTAAATAATAAACAGTTTCTCTTTCAAGCATAGGTTGCATCTTTTATTACCACTATTGTAAGGTGTGCTGGATGCAAGAATTTGCCATGTTATTGAATATTCAACATTATTGTCTTTGAGGTCCCAAATGTGTTTGCTGAGTTCTGTGGTATTTCGCAGGTTTTTATTCCTGAAAGAAGCCTTGTGGTTGTTCCATCTGGTTTTGAATTCACCCTCGGTTAATCCTACATATGTGTCGGATGTGTTAATGTCCTTGCGTATTACCTTAGATTGGTAGACAACTGATGTTTGTAAGCATCCCCCGTTGAGGGGGCAATCAGGTTTCTTTCGACAGTTACATGCTTTGTTGGTTTTGGAGTCGTTCTGACTGGGGGTCGACGGCTCATTTGCAATTGTTTTGTTGTGGTTTGAGATGATTTGTCGTATATTGTTCATGCAGCTGTAGCTCAATTTGATGTTGTTCTTGTTGAATACTTTTCTTAGGTTGTTGTCTTTGGGAAAGTGTTTGTCAATCAGGTTGAGGAATTTGTGTCCAATGTTCGTTGAGACGTTTTTGCTGTATGGGGGGTTGTACCAGATGATGCCGTTTCGTTTTCTGTTCTTTTTTGGCTGGTTTCCTGGCGTGGGTTCATAGGTGAGGGTGAAATTGTATCCGCTTTCATCAAGGGCTTTTTGGTACGGGGGGGTTGCTTGGTCAAATTCACCTTTGCTAGATGACAGCATCGATAGCCTTTTATTGATTCCGGTAGGTATTCTTTTCGTGGTGGCGGGTGGATGGTTGCTGTCATGGTGCACGTATTGGAGTGTTGTGTTGGGTTTCGTCGTGGTGGTGGGTGGGTGGTTGCTGTCATGGTGCACGTATTGGAGTGTTGTGTTGGGTTTCACCACGCCCCTAGGCCAGCCTGTACCCACCCACTCTGTGCCCTATACAAACCATGGTATGCGAATGCTCCCATTAAAATCTCCTGACGATTGAGGGTACCCCCCCTCATGAAACAGGCCTGTAGAGATGAAATAGTCTTGTGATTTTTTTCCCACACATACATATATTGCGCTCTACTACGGTATCGAGCACTATTTTTTGGATAACCTTATTAAGACATATATATATATATATATATATATATATATATATATATATATATATATATATATATATATATATATATATATATATATATATATATGAAATACTTGATTTGGTGAATTCTAGCTGTAAATATACTCCTCCCCTCTTAACCACGCCCCTACCACGCCCCCGCCCCAACCACGCCCCCCACCCCACCCCCGACCACGCCTTCCCCCACTCCCCACCTCCCGAAATCGGAGGTCTCAAGGTTGGCAAGTATGTCCTATAATGACAACACCGAGCCCACAGTGCAACCCACAACCAACCAGTGCAGTGCTCAGGTGGCCAATACAACATAACTTCACCATGTTATTGATTATTATTGGTTGTTGTGTGCAGGTTATGAATGTTGAGCAAATGATTCAAGAGAGGCTACAGAAGGTAGAGAGGCTAAAAAGTTCTCTTGAGCTCCAAAAGGTTGGTTTGAAAACAACAACCCCCAAAACAACTTAACAGTTAGGAGATAATTATTCCCACCTGTAACGTGCTTACCTTTCTGTGGTCCAATCAGAGCTCTTACTTGAGAGAGGTGCGAGAGAGCCAGAAGGTATTCTCGGCCATGGTGAGCGCCATGGAGAAGAACCACAAAGCCTTGGTGTTGGCCATAGAGCAGTGCCAAAGGGAGGAGCAGAAGAAAGTGGATACTCTGGTGACAGAACTGGAACAGGAGATCCGTGAACTGAAGAAGGAGATGGCCGACCCGATTTCTGACCCTTCGGTTTCTAAAGAAACCTCCGATCAGCAGGAGGAATCCAATAAAGATATCAGTGTAGGCACATTCTCCACTTCTTCAGCTTTGACTTCCCCCCGTGGTCATTACCAGTGTTGATCACCTGGGTTTCTATGCAGAACATTGCTCCGTCCGGCCGCACAGTCCAGACGAAGGATTGGTCCATGGTTACTATAGAAACGGACCCTTGTGTGGGGTTCACCAGGAGATCCCTGTCAGAACTGATGGCAAAGATGAAAGTGGAAGTCCACAGGCTCTCCAAATCAGGTGAAAAATACACTTGACATATTCCTAATGAAGCAATCGATAATCTCATTCACCGATATTCTGCATTTCTCTTCACTTAACAGAACTGAAAAGAATTGAGCGATACATAGGTGAGTCTTTACCTGCACATCAATTATTACATATTTGGGCATACTTGCCAACCCTCCCGGATTTTCCGGGAGACTCCCGAAATTCAGCGCCTCTCCCGAAAACCTCCCGGGACAAATTTTCTCCCGAAAATCTCCCGAAATTCAGGCGGAGCTGGAGGCCACGCCCCCTCCAGCTCCATGCGGACCTGAGTGACGTGTTGACAGCCTGTTGTACATGCACACGTGACCCACCCATAATGTGTCACATTTTTGTGTTGATTTATTTAGTTTATTTTGTGGTTTGAATTCGTTTTTGGAGCTGTCATTACACATTTATCAGTATTCACATTGGTCAGTAGGGGGCAGTAGGGCGTTTCTTCCCAATTGAATGCTATCACCTGCAGACCGGAAGTGTCTTGTCATTCTGATGAGCGCGACCAGTCTGTGAACAATTGAAACGTCCTGTGTGCTTTTTCCTCCTGTATAACAGGTTAGTTTTGGTGAATCAACTCACTGAATAATATCCATGTGATCTTTATAAGTTTAAGTACACATTCTGATGGTGGAGCCTAACTCTAAAGTGTTTGTGAGTTGTAGTTTGTATTTGTGAATGAATCCAGCGCACAGCTGCAGTAATCAATACAAAAAGGCGACGTGAGTGCGCAATGTTTATATAGGAACTTCTGATCCTAATTCAGACTCCCAAATTAGAGCTCCCGTTTTCTTATTGATTTTATAATGTATATTTGTATAATGTGTGTGTTCTGAAATAGTGACAGAGAATAGAACAAGGATGGACAATTCAACCCTTAACTCAACAATGAGTAGATGAGTGTTATGTGTGTGTATATGTGTAAATAAATGAACACTGAAATTCAAGTATTTATTTTATTTATATATATATATATATATATATATATATATAATAATAATATATATATATATATATATATATATATATATATATATATATATATATATATATATATATATATATATATATAGCTAGAATTCACTGAAAGTCAAGTATTTCTTATATATATATATATATATCTTAACCACGCCCACAACCACGCCCCCGACCACGCCCCCACCCCCCACCCCCCCACATCCCGAAATCGGAGGTCTCAAGGTTGGCAAGTATGTATTTGGGTTCGTTTGTTACTTCCCACTTTTTTCGCTTTGATCATAGAAATGATTGGAAGCAGAAATACTCAACTTTTGCCATCATGTAATGTTGTAGGTAACATTTGATATCAAGCTTTTTAAGTGTATCAATTGATTAACGTTAATTTGTGTTGCAGGGGGGCCTCACTTATAGCATTTTTTTCCCAAAGTTTGTAATTCTATCAAATGTTTTCTTTAATGAATATTGGAAATGCATTTTTTAATATAAATTGAAAACGCACAGAAAATATTACAAATATTATATATGTACAAAACCCAAAAGCAGTGAAGTTGTCACGTTGTGTAAATGGTAAATAAAAAGAGAATAAATCAACTTATATTCAATTGAATAGACTGCGAAGACAAGATATTTCATGTTCCCACCGAGAAACTTTGGTGTTTTTTGCAAATAATCATTAACTTAGAATTTAAAGTTACGTTTACAGGAGGAGTAGTGACGGCACAGTTCCACAAGGGGGCGGTATAGCTCTATGTATTTTATTATATATATTCACTATATACCAGTGACGTGCAATCACTAGAGGCAGGTGAGGCCCCAAAAAAATGTAACAAGAAAGAAAATAAATTAAATTGTTATATGTATCCAGTGATTATACTATAAAGTTATTTTCCATTTAACTTCACCAGTTTTAGATTATTTTTATTCAAAATCGCTGAATTTTCACATTTGCCGTTCAAATACTGAGAAGAGACGGTGCGGTGATCAGCAGCCAGTTGAGGCACGTCACTCAGTGCCTCAACATGGACGGACTCGGCTAACTGCTGGCCTGCTGTGCAGTGAGACTGTATTGCTATATGAATTATATTATACATTTCCATAGTTTAGTTAGCTGAGGTATATAATGTACAGGGTATTTTGTCAAAAACTGTATGTGTGTAAAGTATTTCTTATGCTGAGCGATCATAAAACGGCTGCAAAAGACGCACTGGCTGAGGCTCGCCTCCTGCACCCCCGCCGTAGAATTGTTATATCAACTAAAGCCCACACTTAAACTTTCCACGTGCAAGATTGAATCTATTTAAAAAAATTATTTCATAAGAAGCCAAAAAGTGCAAAAACAATAATGTTGGTGTTGGAGGAGTTGTGAATGACTGCAGGGACACAACATTAGATTCACAACTCCTCCAACACGAACATTATTGTTTTTGCACTATTTTGGCTTCTTATTAAATAACTTTTGTAACCTATTTTCATGGGCTTTCCTCTTTGTGATGTTAAGTTCCTGTTATGCGCTGTTATACAGTATATGCCTTGAGCTCTTATTTTGAAGGCGCTAAGAGCGGAAGTGATGTCACGTTGCGGAGGTTTTTGAAAGAAGGTAAATAAAGTGGTCCTCGTGTAAACTGGAGCCTCCGTGTTTGTTATTTTGTAGTTTCATACAGTATAGGCCACATTTATAAACCCTCGGTTACACTTTTTTAAATAGATTCAATCTTGCACGTGGAAAGTTGAAGTGAGGGCTTTAGTTGCGGTGCATGGACTTCATTTATAAGTAAAGGTAAGACCATAATAACGTTTTTTTTTTATTAAATGTGCTTTTTTGTGTGCTACAGTTTGTATGTGTAAAGTTAAAGTTAAGTTAAAGTAGCAATGATTGTCACACACACACTAGGTGTAATGAAATTTGTTCTCTGCATTTGACCCATTCCCTTGTTCACCCCCTGAGAGGTGAGGGGAGCAGTGGGCAGCAGCGGCGCCGCGCCCGGGAATAATTTTTGGTGATTTAACCCCCAATTCCAAGCCTTGATGCTGAGTGCCAAGCAGGGAAGAATGCTGGTATGAGCTTTTAAACATAACCCGTTAACTGCTGCCAATCAAATGGTGAATAAGATACTCTTTAGGGTTCATATGTTTGTAAATCTGGCTGTGATGAAGTCAGTGCCTCACCAGCCATCAACCTCACCGCACGTCACTGATATATACATATAATAACAAACAATAATCTGAATCAACTAACACAGGAATGGTGTGTGACAAAACCCAAGGGGTGTATGGTGTGAGACGAAGTGTATGAATGATTAAGTGTTGAGTATTACCGTAATTGTTGGATGAGGAAGCAGACAAGTCCAAAGGGGCTAAGCAGAGGAAGGTCCATGAGCCAGGCAGGTTGTCGGGGAATAGAGCGAGGCGTCCAAAGGGTCCGTGTCCAAGCAGGGGGTCGAGGATCGAGGGAGGCAGTACAAAGTCCACAGGAGAGTCGAGGCACACAGCTCGACGACGGAAGGCACGGGAACACAAAGAGACATGAGACACGGGAACAAGGAAGTCACAGGGAGAGGTCAAGTACGCGGGAGGGAAGCCAGACACGGGAAGCTTACTACGTAACATAGGATTACGTTCCGGCGCAGGATCCTTGGGTGCACTGGTCCTTATACTGCTCACCCTCATCACCCACATTTTTGAAGTGGAAATATTTCCCATTCTTGCTTGATGTACAGCTTAAGTTGTTCAACAGTCTCCCTTTTCATATTTTAGCCTTCATATTTTCAATGTCTGGACTACAGGCAGGCCAGTCTAGTACCCGCACTCTTTTACTATGAAGCTACGCCATTGTAACACATGGCTTGGCATTGTCTTGGTGAAATAAGCAGGGGCGTCCATGATAACGTTACTTGGATGGCAACATATGTTGCTGTATGTACCTTTCAGCATTAATGGTGCCTTCACAGATGTGTAAGTTACCCATGTCTTGGCCACTAATACACCCCCATACCATCACACATGCTGCCTTTTACACTTTCACCCTAGAACAGTCCGGATGGTTCTTTTCCTCTTTGGTGCGGAGGACACGACGTTGTTCTGGAGGACACAACGTCCACAGTTTCCAAAAAACAATTTGAAATGTGGACTCGTCAGACCACAGAACACTTTTCCAATTTGCATCAGTCCATCTCTGTGATGAGGTGGTGACTTATCCAGGGTGTACCCCGCCTTCCGCCCAAATGCAGCTGAGATAGGCTCCAGAACCCCCGCCCCGCAATCCCTAGAGGGACAAGCGGTAGAAAATGGATGGATGGATCAGTCCATCTTAGATGCGCTCGGGCCCAGCGAAGCCGGCGGCGTTTCTGGGTGTTGTTGATAAATGGCTTTGGCTTTGAATAGTAGAGTTTTAACTTGCACTTGCAGATGTAGCGACAAACTGTAGTTACTGACAGTGGTTTTCTGAAGTTTTCCTGAGCCCTTGTGGTGATATCCTTTACACACTGATGTTGGTTTTTGATGCAGTACCGCCTGAGGGATCCAAGGTGCGTAATATCATGGCTTACGAGCAGTGATTTCTCCAGATTCTCTCAACCTTTTGATGATATTACGGAGCGTAGATGGTGAAATCCCTAAATTCCTTGTTGAGAAATGTTGTTCTTAAACAATTTGCTCAGGCATTTGTTGACAAAGTGGTGACCCTCGCCCCGTCCTTGTTTGTGAATGACATGGAAGCTGCTTTTATACCCAATCATGGCACCCACCTGTTCCCAATTAGCCTGTTCACCTGTGGGATGTTCCAAATAAGTCTTTGATGAGCATTCCTCAACTTTCTCACTCTTTTTTGCAACTTGTGCCAGCTTTTATGAAACATGTTGCAGGCATCAAATTCCAAATGAGCTAATATTTGCAAAAATAACAAAGTTTTCCAGTTTAAACGTTAAATATCTTGTCTTTGCAGTCTATTCAATTGAATATAAGTTGAAAAGGATTTGTTGTATTTTCTTTTTGTTTACCATTTACACAACGCGACAACTTCACTGCTTTTGGGGTTTGTACAAGTGCAAAAAGAAGTTAACAACTACGTTCACGTTCTTGTTCAAACCATACCAAAGACTATAAAAATGGGAGCCATTACCTCCCTGCTTGGCACTCAGCATCAAGGCTTGGAATTGGGGATTAAATCACCAAAAATGATTCCCGGGCGCGGCCACCGCTGCTGCTCACTGCTCCCCTCACCTCCCAGGGGGTGAACAAGGGTGATGGGTCAAATGCAGAGGACAAATTTCACCACACCTAGTGTGTGTGTGACAATCATACCACAATCATTGGTACTTAATCATTGGCAAGATTTTACGGAATACGACGAGAAAACCGGAACGGTGTGGCTTGGTGCCAGAAATTGGAGGGTTCCAGGTTCGATCCCCACTCCCACCATCTTAGTCACTGCCGTTGTGTCCTTAGGCAAGACACTTTACCCACCTTTCCCCGAGTGCCGCCCACACTGCTTTAAAATGTAGCTTCCAGATGTAGACAATGGGTTTCACTATGTAAAGCGCTTTGAGTCTCTAGAGAAAAGCGCTATAGAAGTATAATTCACTTTACTTTCTCAACTCAGTACAAGTGGTTAGAGTGTCCGCCCTGAGATGGGTAGGTTGTGAGTTCAAACCCCGGCCGAGTCATACCAAAGACTATAAAAATGGGAGCCATTACCTCCCTGCTTGGCACTCAGCATCAAGGCTTGGAATTGGGGGTTAAATCATGTCAGGTTCAAGCACTGATGACATCTATTAATCAGACAAGAAGCAAGGAATCATGCAGAGACAGAGTTCAATTTAGCTCATGAGGAGAACACATGGAGCTGAACACTTAGTCACAGTCTCGCCCTACGCTCTAAGGTTCAGCTCCTGCGTCCCTCTATTTATTCAGGAGTTCCACAGTCAACAACACTAAGGCCGCCTCTAAAAGGAGTGGTCACGTATATTATGCAAAGCAGGTCCAGGACGCACGATACGTGACGGAATGTGCTGGGGGGCCTTGTGATTTCGCCTTGTCTTCGCTTCGTCTGCGTGTTGTCATCTTATCTTCGCTGAGGTCCTTGAAGTCTCTGCTTCGTCTGCGTGTTGTCATCTTATCTTCGTTGAGGTCCTTGAAGTCCTTGGCTGTTAGCGGGCTAAAACAAAGATAACATCTACGGCGGCTGAGGCCACCCCTCAGACAAGAAGTTTTTGTCCTTGCATAAATTAGAAAAAGTCCAACTTGAGCACAATAGCTAATAACTAAAGCAACGGACTTTAAGCATACTAAAGTTAGTGTGATAATATATACATAATTATTCTAACAAATCACCAGAAATGATTCTCGGGCGCGGCCACTGCTGCTGCTCACTGCTCCCCTCACCTCCCCGGGGGGTGATCAAGGGTGATGGGTCAAATGCAGAGGACAAATTTCACCACACCTAGTGTGTGTGTGACAATCATACCACAATCATTGGTACTTAATCATTGGCAAGATTTTACAGAATACGACGAGAAAACCGGAACGGTGTGGCTTGGTGCCAGAAATTGGAGGGTTCCAGGTTCGATCCCCACTCCCACCATCTTAGTCACTGCCGTTGTGTCCTTGGGCAAGACACTTTACCCACCTTTCCCCCAGTGCCGCCCACACTGCTTTAAAATGTAGCTTCCAGATGTAGACAATGGGTTTCACTATGTAAAGCGCTTTGAGTCTCTAGAGAAAAGCGCTATAGAAGTATAATTCACTTTACTTCACAACTCAGTACTCGTGGTTAGAGTGTCCGCCCTGAGATGGGTAGGTTGTGAGTTCAAACCCCGGCCGAGTCATACCAAAGACTATAAAAATGGGAGCCATTACCTCCCTGCTTGACACTCAGCATCAAGGCTTGGAATTGGGGGTTAAATCATGTCAGGTTCAAGCACTGATGACATCTATTAATCAGACAAGAAGCAAGGAATCATGCATTGACAGAGTTCAATTTAGCTCATGAGGAGAACACATGGAGCTGAACACTTAGTCACAGTCTCGCCCTACGCTCTAAGGTTCAGCTCCTGCGTCCCTCTATTTATTCAGGAGTTCCACAGTCAACAACACTAAGGCCGCCTCTAAAAGGAGTGGTCACGTATATTATGCAAAGCAGGTCCAGGACGCACGATACGTGACGGAATGTGCTGGGGGGCCTTGTGATTTCGCCTTGTCTTCGCTTCGTCTGCGTGTTGTCATCTTATCTTCGTTGAGGTCCTTGAAGTCCTTGCGTCTATTGTGGTAGCTTCCAGATGTAGACAATGGGTTTCACTATGTAAAGGGCTTTGAGTCTCTAGAGAAAAGCGCTATAGAAGTATAATTCACTTTACTTTCTCAACTCAGTACAAGTGGTTAGAGTGTCCGCCTTGAGATGGGTAGGTTGTGAGTTCAAACCCCGGCCGAGTCATACCAAAGACTATAAAAATGGGAGCCATTACCTCCCTGCTTGGCACTCAGCATCAAGGCTTGGAATTGGGGGTTAAATCATGTCAGGTTCAAGCACTGATGACATCTATTAATCAGACAAGAAGCAAGGAATCATGCATTGACAGAGTTCAATTTAGCTCATGAGGAGAACACATGGAGCTGAACACTTAGTCACTACGCTCTAAGGTTCAGCTCCTGCGTCCCTCTATTTATTCAGGAGTTCCACAGTCAACAACACTAAGGCCGCCTCTAAAAGGAGTGGTCACGTATATTATGCAAAGCAGGTCCAGGACGCACGATACGTGACGGAATGTGCTGGGGGGCCTTGTGATTCCGCCTTGTCTTCGCTTCGTCTGCGTGTTGTCATCTTATCTTCGCTGAGGTCCTTGAAGTCTCTGATTTGTCTGCGTGCTGTCATCTTATCTTCGTTGAGGTCCTTGAAGTCCTTGGCTGTTAGCGGGCTAAAACAAAGATAACATCTACGGCGGCTGAGGCCACCCCTCAGACAAGAAGTTTTTGTCCTTGCATAGATTAGAAAAAGTCCAACTTGAGCACAATAGCTAATAACTAAAGCAACGGACTTTAAGCATACTAAAGTTAGTGTGATAATATATACATAATTATTCTAACAAATCACCAGAAATGATTCCCGGGCGCGGCCACTGCTGCTGCTCACTGCTCCCCTCACCTCCCAGGGGGGTGATCAAGGGTGATGGGTCAAATGCAGAGAATAATCTGGTGTGTGTGTGTGACAATCATTGCTGAATTGGACCTTCCCTGTGTTGCAGTGGACATCAACCTGAGCGCCAAGACCGCTCACCCGTCCCTCGCCGTGTCCGAGGACAGGAAGCAGGTGAGGCAGACGGACAAGTGCCACGAGGTGCCCCAGCACCCCAAACGCTTCGACCGCGTGGCCAACGTCCTGGCCAAGGAGAGCATCGGCCGCGGGCGGTGCTACTGGGAGGTGGAGGTGGGGGAGAAGACGGAGTGGAGCCTGGGCGTGGTCCGACAGTCCATCAACAGGAAGGGCAGGTTCACCGTCTGTCCCGCCAACGGCTTCTGGACTTTGAGCTTGAAAGCGGGGGGACAGTACGTGGCCAACTCTGCTCCGGTCACCGCAGTGGCGCTGGAGCAGAAGCCCAGGAAAGTGGGCGTCTTTGTGGACTACCCCGCAGGCCGCGTGTCCTTCTACTGTGCGGAGACGGGCGTTCACATTCACTCCTTCACAGACACCTTCACTGACAGCTTGCATCCCTTTTTCAACCCCGGGCGACTGCACGGAGGCAGGAACGCTCACCCCTTAATCATCACTTCCAGCGTATGCAGCATCTAGATAGAACGAAAGTGTCTACAATGTATTTCATATCGCTACACGCCAATGAAAGACTGGAATAACGTCTTGGCATTGAGACCGAGGAGGGGGTGTGGGGTTGCTCGCAGCCACACAGCGGCTTATTGTGTTCATCCACCAGGCACCGGGAGACACATTCACCCATTCACACACACACTGACACACACTTCTGCCCACTGCCACGCCGCCTGGGGCATGTGTCCTCCTCACTTCTGTCCAGAGTGTCCACTCCAGCTCACCTGACCTCTGACACAAAGCCTCACTTGACCGTGGACTCGGCTGAACCGTGAGGGCAACCCAGCGGACCTGGTGAGACCGACTGCTCCGGGTTCAGGTAAATAGTTTCTTTCAAAGAAAATGATGACTTTCTGTCTATTTAAATGCCAGCCCGTCATATTTGACTGCTGGCTTCCTATTACAGTAATAGTTGTTTTTTTAATAGAATCCAAGCTTTAATCATGAAGAAAGTAAGGAAAATGACAGAATTCTGCATTTGGTCAACAAAGTTAGGTCAAATCACCTGAATTTGATTAAAATATTGATGATTGACTGAAAGTTAAGTTTTTTATGAATTTGACTGGCCATACTTCTATTGTCATTTTAATTGATCTCCTTCATTGATGATTCAACTTTAGCCACAAAACACCCACTTACACACCGATGCTTGAGAAGGAACAGGATGAAGGACATCTTCTATTTCCTGCCCCCTTCAACATAATAAGTAGTTCATGGATAGCCCACATTCACAAGCAAACAAATATAATGAAAACAAGCAAAAACACACACCCTAAGAAAAGTATTCAACAAAAACAACATTAAATTGAGCTACAGCTGCATGAACAATATACGACAAATCATCTCAAACCACAACAAAACAATTGCAAATGAGCCGTCGGCCCCCAGACAGAGCAACTCCAAAACCAACAAAGACTGTAACTGTCGAAAGAAACCTGATTGCCCTCTCAACGGGGGGTGCTTACAAGCATCAGTTGTCTACCAATCTAAGGTAATACGCAAGGACATTAACACATCCGACACATATGTAGGATTAACCGAGGGAGAATTCAAAACCAGATGGAACAATCACAAGGCTTCTTTCAGGAACAAAAACCTGCGAAATACCACAGAACTCAGCAAACACATTTGGGACCTCAAAGACAATAATGTTGAATATTCAATAACATGGCAAAACCTCTGACACAAAGCCTCACTTGACCGTGGACTCGGCTGAACCGTGAGGGCAACCCAGCGGACCTGGTGAGACCGACTGCTCCGGGTTCAGGTAAATAGTTTCTTTCAAAGAAAATGATGACTTTCTGTCTATTTAAATGCCAGCCCGTCATATTTGACTGCTGGCTTCCTATTACATTAATAGTTGTTTTTTTTAATAGAATCCAAGCTTTAATCATGAAGAAAGTAAGGAAAATGACAGAATTCTGCATTTGGTCAACAAAGTTAGGTCAAATCACCTGAATTTGATTAAAATATTGATGATTGACTGAAAGTTAAGTTTTTTATGAATTTGACTGGCCATACTTCTATTGTCATTTTAATTGATCTCCTTCATTGATGATTCAACTTTAGCCACAAAACACCCACTTACACACCGATGCTTGAGAAGGAACAGGATGAAGGACATCTTCTATTTCCTGCCCCCCTTCAACATAATAAGTAGTTCATGGATAGCCCACATTCACAAGCAAACAAATATAATGAAAACAAACAAAAACACACACCCTAAGAAAAGTATTCAACAAGAACAACATTAAATTGAGCTACAGCTGCATGAACAATATACGACAAATCATCTCAAACCACAACAAAACAATTGCAAATGAGCCGTCGGCCCCCAGACAGAGCGACTCCAAAACCAACAAAGACTGTAACTGTCGAAAGAAACCTGATTGCCCCCTCAACGGGGGGTGCTTACAAACATCAGTTGTCTACCAATCTAAGGTAATACGCAAGGACATTAACACATCCGACACATATGTAGGATTAACCGAGGGAGAATTCAAAACCAGATGGAACAATCACAAGGCTTCTTTCAGGAACAAAAACCTGCGAAATACCACAGAACTCAGCAAACACATTTGGGACCTCAAAGACAATAATGTTGAATATTCAACAACATGGCAAAACCTCTGACACAAAGCCTCACTTGACCGTGGACTCGGCTGAACCGTGAGGGCAACCCAGCGGACCTGGTGAGACCGACTGCTCCGGGTTCAGGTAAATAGTTTCTTTCAAAGAAAATGATGACTTTCTGTCTATTTAAATGCCAGCCCGTCATATTTGACTGCTGGCTTCCTATTACAGTAATAGTTGTTTTTTTAATAGAATCCAAGCTTTAATCATGAAGAAAGTAAGGAAAATGACAGAATTCTGCATTTGGTCAACAAAGTTAGGTCAAATCACCTGAATTTGATTAAAATATTGATGATTGACTGAAAGTTAAGTTTTTTATGAATTTGACTGGCCATACTTCTATTGTCATTTTAATTGATCTCCTTCATTGATGATTCAACTTTAGCCACAAAACACCCACTTACACACCGATGCTTGAGAAGGAACAGGATGAAGGACATCTTCTATTTCCTGCCCCCCTTCAACATAATAAGTAGTCCACATTCACAAGCAAACAAAATATAATGAAAACAAACAAAAACACACACACAAAAAAACCAACAACAAGTGCAAAACTTCATGAGGTACAAACCAAACAAAAAATAATAATACACACCTCACGGGTTGATACAAAACAAATACAAAACCCGACAAAAAATAAGTAAAATAATCATCTTATTGTTCTGTCTTTATATATTTTTTTTCAATTGGAATATATTTCTACTATCTTTTATCTCATTGTAAAGACAATTCCACAGTTTAACCAATTCCAAATCCATTTTCTGTGTATGTGCAACAGCCCAAAAGTGGTAATGACAGGGTAATAGAGCAATAAAGGGAATATTGGACGAGTATAAGTTCAGCTCGGTTCGACTGCCAGAGCCATTTTTAGGCTTTAAAGCGTGGTAAAATACCACGGACCGAGAGGTACGTTTTAACTGCCGACTATTATTTGAAAACAAAAAAACAGACATAGTTTACATGACAGACAATAAGATAAGATTGTTCAATCCCTTATTGTTTAAATATATATATATATATATGTATATATATATATATATATATATATATATATATTTAAACACTTATTGTTTAAATATATATATATATGTATATATATATATATATATATATATATATATATATACATATATATATATATATATATATATATATATATATTTAAACAATAAGATAAGATTGTTCAATCCCTTATTGTTTAAATATATATATATATGTATATATATATATATATATATATATATATATATATATATATATATATATATATATATATATATATATATATATATATATACATATATATATATATATTTAAACAATAAGGGATTGAACAATCTTATCTTATTGTTTAAATATATATATATATATATATATATATATATATATATATATATATATATATATATATATATATACATATATACATATATATATTTAAACAATAAGGGATTGAACAATCTTATCTTATTGTTTAAATATATATATATATATATATATATATATATATATATATATATATATATATATATATATATATATATATATATATATATATATATATATAAAGTATATAAAACACAGAGGCTATTTCATCCCTACAAGCCTGTTTCGATTTGATAAAATCTCCAAAGAGCAGGGAAACCTGCGAAACAGGCTTGTAGGGATCAAATAGCCTCTGTGTTTTTTCCTGACCTAACTTATATATGTATTTATATATATATATATATATATATATATATATATATATATATATATATATATATATATATATATATATATATATATATATATATATATCCATCCATTTTCTACCGCTTATTCCCTTTGGGGTCGCGGGGAATATATATATATATATGAGGTGTGTATTATTATTTTCATCCCTACAAGCCTGTTTCGATTTGATAAAATCTCCTGAAGAGCAGGGAAACCTGCGAAACAGGCTTGTAGGGATCAAATAGACTCTGTGTTTTTTCCTGACCTAACTTATATATGTATTTATATTTATATATATATATATATATATATATATATATATATATATATATATATATGTATATATATATATATATATATATATATATATATATATATATATATATATATATATATATATATATATATATATATATATATAAAAGTATATAAAACACAGAGGCTATTTCATCCCTACAAGCCTGTTTCGATTTGATAAAATCTCCGAAGAGCAGGGAAACCTGCGAAACAGGCTTGTAGGGATCAAATAGCCTCTGTGTTTTTTCCTGACCTAACTTATATATGTATTTATATACGGTATATATATATATATATATATATATATATCCATCCATTTTCTACCGCTTATTCCCTTTGGGGTCGCGGGGAATATATATATATATGAGGTGTGTATTATTATTTTCATCCCTACAAGTCTGTTTCGATTTGATAAAATCTCCTGAAGAGCAGGGAAACCTGCGAAACAGGCTTGTAGGGATCAAATAGACTCTGTGTTTTTTCCTGACCTAACTTATATATGTATTTATATTTATATATATATATATATATATATATATATATATATATATATATATATATATATATATATATATATATATATATATATATCCATCCATTTTCTACCGCTTATTCCCTTTGGGGTCGCGGGGAATATATATATATATATGAGGTGTGTATTATTATTTTCATCCCTACAAGCCTGTTTCGATTTGATAAAATCTCCTGAAGAGCAGGGAAACCTGCGAAACAGGCTTGTAGGGATCAAATAGACTCTGTGTTTTTTCCTGACCTAACTTATATATGTATTTATATTTATATATATATATATATATATATATATGTATATATATATGTATATATATATATATATATATATATATATATATATATATATATATATATATATATATATATATATATATATATATATATATATGCATTTTCTACCGCTTATTCCCTTTGGGGTCGCGGGGAATATATATATATATATATATATATATATATTTGCGGCGCAAGTGCAGTGACGTCACGTTATTGATGGGAAAATGCATTTTTAGACAATAAGATTTGCCTGAGAGGCTAAGAGACCCCGAGAGTGACAAGCGGTAGAAAATGGATTAGAAAGGACATATTTTGAAAAAAAATTATAATTTAAAAATGAAAATAAAAATCTTTTTTTTTTAACTTGGGACTTCCCACGGGCCGGATTTCGGCCGTAGTTTGGGGACCCCTGATTCAAACTGTTTAGTTTAAAATGATTAATTTAGGTTTAGATTTTGCTTTAAGTTGGAACCTTTTGGTTTTAGTCAAATTGTTTTGTTCACTATAGTTTGAATTAATTATGTCTAATTAAAATTAAGTTTAATTATATTCTTTTTGGCAATAAATATTCCCTTTAAATATTAACAAATTCATGTACAATATGAAATCACAAAATAAACATTGTAAAAAATAAATGTTTACAATATTTTGGAATAAATGTAACCAAAAAATATACAACAAGAAAGTAATTCAGCAAAATGCTGAACAAGTCCTTTTTCTTCTTATATGTGATAGTCTTGAATGTGTAATGCAATGTTTAGCCTGCTCCATCCATCCATTCATTTACTACCGCTTGTCCCTTGCTACAATGCAGTAAACGTGGATGATCCTGTCAGTTCAAGGAAAGACCAGCAGAGGGCGTGTCACTCAGAGTTAATGGTTAATGGTTCGACCTAATATAAATCCCGTCTAACAACATTGGACATCTCCAGAATAAGGACAAGTTGGAAAACAACAAAAACAATTTGTTTTTGTCTTTCAGCTGCTAAAACATCATTTAACTAGTTTTGACGCCACAGCGGATTTTTTTATTGCTCTACTTTTGCTCAAAGTGACTACTTTCCTATCTTACACTTCCGGACATTTTAGAACAACTCGATTGGCTGTTGCCGATCACATGGCTTACAGTGCATACCTTTCAAAGTAAAAGCCCAACATTTTTAAGTAGTTTCAATTACAATATCAATCAATGAATGTACACATTTTTCAGCACTTGAACAAAATCTATATACAAAAGTAAAAGGTTTTGAGGATTGATTTAGCTATTTATTCAACGTAACTGTTGCTTGTTTTATTGACATGATTTTACTTTTTTAAGCATTCTATTAACCAGGGTTATATACGCCTGAATGTATACATTATTTATTTATACTGGGATAGGCTCCAGCCCCCGGTAGAAAATGGATGGATGGATTGATTATTTATTGACAAATTAAAGATGCCATGTCGAAGAAAATCCTGATGTATTGTTTTTTGTTTGTTTTTACACATTTTTGTGTAATTTTAAAGCTTGAATTTGATCAGATAAGTCAAGCACAAACAATGGGATTTGCTTTGTAGAAAATAGTGCAAAATACTCATCTTTTTTTACACAATATTTTGGTAGAATTGTCGGTGTCATGTCATAGAATAATGCATAATTAGCCAGGAAATTCAGGATAATTCCCAAAATAAACAGTTGAATCATAAACTTCATATCATAAATCATTTAGCTTGTTTTTGTAGTTTTAGACACATTTTGCTGACAAATATCAATTAGTCAAGAGAGTACATGTACAATACTCTATTACCTGTACATGTACACCTTGATGCACATACAATCTCATGTTGTTGGTTGAAATACCTGAATTGTATCATATACTGAAGAAAACCTGTTTTTTTTCATTTCCCTATAGCTAAATGTTGTAGTAGTAGTAGTTTCCCCCCAGACAAACAGCTATGATAGCAACCTATTTGGTTGAGGTACTTTCATATTGGAAGGCACCTAATTGGATTTTAAGATCTAATCTGGAGAAATCTGACGCACACAACAGTGGCAAAACAAGATTCCACTGGTCCTAACTCCGGCATTGCCCACACCCAAATGGCTTCATGAAAGCTCGCTTGTGTTCTGAGTCGCTTCATGTCTGCCGAGATGACTCGCTATCGCCGTCATGGAAGGCGCAGCCCGACACCCACAGTGAAAGAAAGTCCTTCTCTGTCTTTATCAGTGTTTTTCAACCACTGTGTCGCGGCATATTAGTGTGCCGTGAGATACGGTCCGGTGTGCCGTGGGAGATGATCTAATTTCACCTATTTGGGTTAAAAATATTTTTTGCAAACCAGTAATTATAGTCTGCAAATGATGTGTTGTTGTTGATGTAATGCTCTTCCATATCAGTAGGTGGCAGCCGGTAGCTAATTGCTTTGTAGATGTCGGAAACAGCGGGAGGCAGGGTGCAGGTAAAAAGGTGTCTAATGCTTAAACCAAAAATAAACAAAAGGTGAGTGTCCCTAAGAAAAGGCATTGAAGCTGAGGGAAGGCTATGCAGAACCAAATTAAAACCGAACTGGCTACAAAGTAAACAAAAACAAAGTGCTGGACGACAGCAAAAACTTACTCTGGAGAAAAGATGGCGTCCACAATGTACATCCGAACATGACATGACAATCAACAATGTCCCCACAAAGAAGGATACAAACAACTGAAATATTCTTGATTGCTAAAAGAAAGCAGGTGCGGGGAATATCGCTCAAAGGAAGACATTAAACTGCTACAGGAAAATACCGAAAAAAGGAGAAAAAGCCACCAAAATAGGAGCGCAAGACAAGAAGTAAAACACTACACACAGGAAAACGGCAAAAAAAAGTCCAAATAAGTCAGGGCGTGATGTGACAGGTGGTGACAGTTGTCAGGTTCAAGCACTGATGACATCTATTAAACAAGACAAGAAGCAAAAAAATCAAACAGAGGCAGAATTCAATTTTGCTCAATTGAGGAGAAACGTGTCTACCTGTAACCTCTTATTGTGTCACCCACGCTCTGGCGAAAGATTGTACGCCACCTCTTTTTATTTGGATTTTCCCTGTTTACACAACAACATCTGCTTCCAAAGGAATGGGGGGGTATGTAAACAGCTCTTGTTTTTGGTCACATTGAAGACAAAAAGAAGAAGATGCCTCGGGCTTGGGCTGGTCCTGGCTTCAGCTTGAGCAGGTCTTCGAAGACAATAGATAACCCCCTCCCGTCTCCTCCCATCGTACACAATGGAATTTTCCAAGCCTTTGCTTGGTGCAACAAAGACAGCCTCTTGTCTGTTCACTGGGAACTCAAAGAACGGAAAGTTTTTTGATAATTTACATACAATTTTTCTGACAACAGTACACCTACTTTGAGACAAGAGCGAACTATAGTGATGCATGCTTGGTTATGCTTTAAAGTCATATCCAACAATTGTGACGACTTTTTACTGTCAACTGAGTTTCGTTTTTTAATGATTTCTACTGGTGGTGTGCCTCTGCATTTTTTCAACGCAAAAAAATGTGCCTTGGCACAAAAAAAGTTGAAAAACACTGAACTCGAAGATACCGTCTGGTGTGCCGTGGAAGATTATCTAATTTCGCCTATTTGGGTTAAAAATATTTCTTGCAAAGCAGTAATTATAGTCTGCAAATGATGTGTTGTTGTTGAGTGTCTGTGCTGTCTAGAGCTCAGCAGAGTAACCGTGTAATACTCTTCCATATCAGTAGGTGGCAGCCGGTAGCTGATTGCTTTGTAGATGTCGGAAACAGCGGGAGGCAGGGTGCAGGTAAAAAGGTGTCTAATGCTTAAACCAAAAATAAACAAAAGGTGAGTGCCCCTAAGAAAAGGCATTGAAGCTGAGGGAAGGCTATGCAGAACCAAATTAAAACCGAACTGGCTACAAAGTAAACAAAAACAAAATGCTGGACGACAGCAAAAACTTACTGTGGAGAAAAGATGGCGTCCACAATGTACATCCGAACATGACATGACAATCAACAATGTCCCCACAAAGAAGGATGAAAACAACTGAAATACTCTTGATTGCTAAAACAAAGTAGGTGCGGGAAATATCGCTCAAAGGAAGACATGAAACTGCTACAGGAAAATACCGAAAAAAGAGAAAAAGCCACCAAAATAGTAGCGCAAGACAAGAAGTAAAACACTACACACAGGAAAACGGCAAAAAAGTCCAAATAAGTCAGGGCGTGATGTGACAGGTGGTGACAATTGTCAGGTTCAAGCACTGATGACATCTATTAAACAAGACAAGAAGCAAAAAATCAAACAGAGGCAGAATTCAATTTTGCTCAATTGAGGAGAAACGTGTCTACCTGTAACCTCTTACAGTGTCACCCACGCTCTGGCGAAAGATTGTACGCCACCTCTTTTTATTTGGATTTTCCCTGTTTACACAACAACATCTGCTTCCAAAGGAATGGGGGGGTATGTAAACAGCTCTTGTTTTTGGTCACATTGAAGACAAAAGAAGAAGATGCCTCGGGCTTGGGCTGGTCCTGGCTTCAGCTTGAGCAGGTCTTGGAAGACAATAGATAACCCCCTCCCGTCTCCTCCCATCGTACACAATGGAATTTTCCAAGCCTTTGCTTGGTGCAACAAAGACAGCCTCTTGTCTGTTCACTGGGAACTCAGAGAACGGAAAGTTTTTTGATAATTTACATACAATTTTTCTGACAACAGTGCACCTACTTTGAGACAAGAGCGAACTATAGTGATGCATGCTTGGTTATGCTTTAAAGTCATATCCAACAATTGCAACAACGACTTTTTACTGTCAACTGAGTTTCGTTTTTTAATGATTTCTACTGGTGGTGTGCCTCCGCATTTTTTCAACGCAAAAAATGTGTCTTGGCTCAAAAAAGGTTGAAAAACACTAAACTCGAAGATACCGTCTGGTGTGCCGTGGGAGATGATCTAATTTCACATATTTGGGTTAAACATATTTCTTGCAAAGCAGTAATTATAGTCTGCAAATGATGTGTTGTTGTTGAGTGTCTGTGCTGTCTAGAGCTCGGCAGAGTAATTGTGTAATACTCTTCCATATCAGTAGGTGGCAGCCGGTAGCTAATTGCTTTGTAGATGTCGGAAACAGCGGGAGGCAGGGTGCAGGTAAAAAGGTGTCTAATGCTTAAACCAAAAATAAACAAAAGGTGAGTGCCCCTAAGAAAAGGCATTGAAGCTTAGGGAAGGCTATGCAGAACGAAAGTAAAACTGAACTGGCTACAAAGTAAACAAAAACAGAATGCTGGACGACAGCAAAGACTTACTGTGGAGCAAAGACAATGTACATCCGAACATGACATGACAATCAACAATGTCCCCACAAAGAAGGATAAAACCAACTGAAATATTCTTGATTGCTAAAACAAAGTAGATGCAGGAAATATCGCTCAAAGGAAGACATGAAACTGCTACAGGAAAATACCAAAAAAAGAGAAAAAGCCACCAAAATAGGAGCGCAAGACAAGAAGTAAAACACTACACACAGGAAAACAGCAAAAAAGTCCAAATAAGTCAGGGTGTGATGTGACAGGTGGTGACAGTGCACCTACTTTGAGACAAGAGCTATAGTGATGCATGCTTGGTTATGCTTTAAAGTCACATCCAACAATTGCGACAACGACTTTTTACTGTCAATATCGGCTGCCGAGTTTAATTTTTTGATGATTTCTGCTGGTGGTGTGCCTCCGCATTTTTTTCAATTAAAAAAAATGTGCCTTGGCTCAAAAAAGGTTGAAAAACACTGACCTAGATCAGGGGTCGGCAACCCAAAATGTTGAAAGAGCCATATTGGACCAAAAATACAAAAATAAATCTGTCTGGAGCCGCAAAAAAATTAAAAGCCATTTTACATACAGATAGTGTGTCATGAGATATACATTGAATTAAGAGGACTTAAAGGAAACTAAATGAGCTCAAATATAGCTACAAATGAGGCACAATGATGCAATATGTACATATAGCTAGCCTAAATAGCCTGTTAGCATCGATTAGCTTGCAGTCATGCAGTGACCAAATATGTCTGATTAGCACTCCACACAAGTCAATAACATCAACAAAACTCACCTTTCATGCACAACGTTAAAAGTTTGGTGGACAAAATGAGACAGAAAAAGAAGTGGCATAAAACACGTCCTAGAAAGTCGGAGAAAGTTGTACATGTAAACAAACTATGGTGAGTTCAAGGACCGGCAAAATTAGTAGGACAAAACGGCGCTCGCCAAATACTCGAATCAGTGAAGCATGTTTAATATAAACAGTGTGCTTTATAACAATTAGTGTCATGTTTGTCCTCCTACAGAAACCATATTAAAACAAGAAATATATTTTTTTCCCCCTCATCTTTTTCCATTTTTCATACATTTTTGAAAAAGCTCCAGAGAGCCACCAGGGCGGCGCGTATAGGCAAATGCTAAGGGCGCCGTCCATCAGGGGGCGCCACGCCAGTGCCACAAATGTTGGAGAAAAGAAAAAAAAAGTTGGTACTATTATTTCTAAATACAAAAAATAATCCCACGTTAATTAAAATGCAAAGTAAAGCCTATTTAATAGAAATATTATTTGTTACAACATTCCCCCCCCCCCCTAACGGTGCGCCCCCTCCCTTCCCGTATCATGACTCTTTTTGGACGTCACCACATCAAAAAATCAACACAAGATGTCAAAACGGCCAAAACTGTCAGGTGCCCAGGGAAGAAAAAAGAGAAAAGAAGAGGAGGAGAAACGAGAAAAGACAGAGGTAGCAAGTAGGTAACGTTAGCCTACATGAAATTATTTGTCTGTTACAGAATGTGATAGTAACCTGGCTTTTTAGCATTAAGCTAATGTTACATGAGTCGGCAATTGCTAATCAATAAATAGCTAGTTCTGTTTTAACGTCGGGTTAATATTGTGGAGGGGGCTAAATTGTTATGGAAAATAATAATGTAACGTTAGGTAATTACAGTACTCCCACCTACATTCTTCTGGGACATTTGTATTAGATATTTTAAGCAGGTGTTTTTTGTTTACATTGTTATTGCCTTCTGGTTAGCTAATGTTTGCCCTGCAGGTAATAGTCACTTTTCCACCCCTTTATATATTAGGTATAGTTGTAAGTAAAAAAAAAAAAAAAAGGTCAAAGACAAAGCTATTCGGTTTCTTGTGAGTATATACACTTCACTGCCGATGTGGGGGGGGCGCCACCTAAAATCTTGCCTAGGGCGCCAGATTGGTTAGGGCCGGGCCTGCGAAAGAGCCGCATGTTGCTCTACAGCCGCGGGTTGCCGACCCCTGGTCTAGATGATACCCCTGGAAGCTGGAACCCACAAAGCTAAATATTTAATTGCTAATGTCACATTTGTTGGTTTTCTGGATTCCAGATTTCCTCATTTCAGTTGCGTGACATCATCACCTGGAGACCCGAGCGGTGGGACGTCAGGACTCGACGAGCGCAAACTTAGATAGCAGCGAGAGAAACCACATCACAGTCCGCCATGGCAACCACGGGAATGCAGCTGCTGGGCCTCATCATGTCCATCCTGGGCTGGGTGGCCGGGGCGGTGGTGGTCGCCGTGCCGCTGTGGCGAGTCACCGCCTTCATCGGCAACAACATTGTGACGGCGCAGATCATCTGGGAAGGCCTGTGGATGAATTGCATCGTGCAGAGTACGGGTCAGATCCAGTGTAAAGTCTACGACAGCTTGCTGGCGCTGCCCAGCGACATGCAGGCCGCCCGGGGGCTCACCGTGCTCTCCATCCTGCTGTGTGGCGTGGCGCTGGCTCTGGGGGTCCTCGGGGTGAAGTGCACCAAATGCATCGGCATTAATAGTCTCAAGGCCCGCATCGCCCGTATTTCCGGCATCCTTTTCGCCATTGCCGGGTTCCTCTTCCTGGTGCCCGTCTGCTGGACGGCCCATTCCATCATCAGGGATTTCTATGACCCGCACGTGGCCGCCCCGCACAAGCGCGAGCTGGGCCCGGGACTCTACATCGGCTGGGGGGCCTCGGGGCTCTTACTGATCGGGGGGTCCCTGCTCTACGCAGGCTCGAGTCCACCCGGGATGCCGGGTTCTCCCACCTTCAGCAGCGGGGAGAGTAGTCCTCGCAGGGCACCGGCCTCACAGGTCAAAGGTTACGTCTAACCTCCCAAAGCAAGATTCCCCCCAACAAGCCTGAATTTCTCTGCTCTTGATTTGAAGTCAATTATTTCATATTTAATGTTGTTCTCAGGCATAGATAACCTATTTCTTCTCTGTTTGTTGTTGTCGAATACAATAAAACATTTGATGTTGAAAAAATTGAAAAAATGTGTCTATTCCACAATTTGTGGGGTACCCTCAATCATCAGGAGATTTTAATGGGAGCATTCGCATACCATGGTTTATATAGGGCACAGGGTGGGTGGGTACAGGCTGGCCTAGGGGCGTGGTGATTGGCTCATGTGTTACCTAGGAGGTGTTTCCGTCTATGGCGGCATGTTGTTACAATTTCGCTGCGCTTGTTGAGGGATGACAGGTCTGGACGGTAAATAATAAACAGTTTCTCTTTCAAGCATAGGTTGCATCTTTTATTACCACTATTGTAAGGTGTGCTGGATGCAAGAATTTGCCATGTTATTGAATATTCAACATTATTGTCTTTGAGGTCCCAAATGTGTTTGCTGAGTTCTGTGGTATTCCGCAGGTTTTGGTTCCTGAAAGAAGCCTTGTGATTGTTCCATCTGGTTTTAAACTCTCCCTCGGTTAATCCTACATATGTGTCGGATGTGTTAATGTCCTTGCGTGTTACCTTAGATTGGTAAACAACTGATGTTTGTAAGCACCCCCCGTTGAGAGGGCAATCAGGTTTCTTGCGGCAGTTGCAGCCTTTGTTGGTTTTGGGGTCGCTCTGTCCGGGGGCCGACGGCTCATTTGCAATTGTTTTGTTGTGGTTTGAGATGATTTGTCGTATATTGTTCATACAGCTGTAGCTCAATTTAATGTTGTTCTTGTTGAATACTTTTCTTAGGGTGTTGCCTTTGGGGAAGTGTTTGTCAATCAGACTGAGGAATTTGTGGCCAATGTTAGTTGAGACGTTTTTGCTGTATGGGGGGTTGTACCAGATGATGTTGTTTCGTTTTCTGTTCTTTTTTGGTTGGTTTCCTGGCGTGGGTTCATAGGTGAGGGTGAAATTGTATCCGCTTTCATCAAGGGCTTTTTGGTACGGGGGGGTTGCTTGGTCAAATTCAGCTTCGCTAGATGACAGCATCGATAGCCTTTTATTAATTCCGGTAGGTATTCTTTTCGTGGTGGTGGGTGGGTGGTTGCTGTCATGGTGCACGTATTGGAGTGTTGTGTTGGATTTCGTGAATGGTTGGTAGCTGTTATTTCTCAGGTTGAAAGTGACATCGAGGAAGTTGACGGTTTGCTTGTTGGCTTCAATATATATATATATATATATATATATATATATATATATATATATATTAGAGCTGTCCGATAATGACTTTTTTGCCGATATTCCGATATTGTCCAACTCTTAATTACCGATTCCGATATCAAGCGATACCGATACATACAGTGGTGGAATGAACACATTGTTATGCCTAATTCTGTTGTGATGCCCCGCTGGATGCATTAAACAATGTAACAAGGTTTTCCAAAATAAATCAACTCAAGTTATGGAAAAAAAATGCCAACATGGCACTGCCATATTTATTATTGAAGTCACAAAGTGCATTATTTTTTTTAACATGCCTCAAAACAGCAGCTTGGAATTTGGAGCATGAGGAGGTTGAAGTGGGCAGGGTTGGGGGGGGGGGGGGGACGGTAGCGGCGGGTGTATATTGTAGCGTCCCGGAAGAGTTAGTGCTGTAAGGGTTTCTGGGTATTTGTTCTGTTGTGTTTATGTTGTGTTACGGTGCGAAATGTGTTTGTCATTCTTGTTTGGTGTGGGTTCACAGTGTGGCGCATATTTGTAACAGTGTTAAACTTGTTTATACGGCCACCCTCAGTGTGACCTGTATGGCTGTTGATTAAGTGTTCACTTGTGTGTGTGTGGAAAAAACGTAGATTTTATGTGACTGGGCCGGCACGTAAAGGCAGTGCCTTTAAGGTTTATTGGCGCTCTGTACTTCTCCCTACACCCGTGTACACAGCAACGTTTTAAAAAAATCATAAATGTTACTATTTGAAACTGATACAGATCATTTCCGATATTACATTTTAAAGCATTTGTCGGCCGATAATATCGGCAGCCCGGTATTATCGGACATCTCTAATATATATATATATATATATATATATATATATATATATATATATATATATATATATATATATATATATATATATATATATATATATATATCCGTCAGTCTACCCCAGGTATATATATATATATATATATCCGTCAGTCTACCCCAGGGCAGCTGTGGCTATGAAAGTAGCTTACCACCACCAGGTGTGAATGATTGATGGGTTCTACATGTAAAGCGACTTTGGGTACTTAGAAAAGCGCTATATAAATCCCAGTTATTATTATTATATATATATATATATATATATATATATATATATATATATATATATATATATATATATATATATATATTTATATATATATGTATGTATGTATGTATGTATATATGTATATATATATATATATATATATATATATATATATATATATATATATATATATATATATATATATATATATATATATATATATATATATACATATATGTCTTAATAAGATTATCCAAAAAATAGTGCTCGATACCCTGGTAGAGCGCAATATATGTATGTGTGGGAAAAAATCTCAAGACTACTTCATCTCTACAGGCCTGTTTCATGAGGGGTTCCCTCAATCATCAGGAGATTGAGGGTCAAATCTCCTGATGATTGAGGGAACCCCTCATGAAACAGGCCTGTAGAGATGAAGTAGTCTTGTGATTTTTTTCCACACATAGATATATATATATACATATATATATATATATATATATATATATATATATATATATATATATATATATATATATATATATATATATATATATATATATACAGTACAGGCGAAAATTTTGGACACACCTTCTCATTCAATCTTTATTTCCATGACTATTTACATTGTAGATTGTCACATCAAAACTATGAATGAACACATGTGGAGTTATGTACTTAACAAAAAAAAAAAAAGGTGAGATAACTGAAAACATGTTTTTATATTCTAATTTCTTCAAAATAGCCTGATTACTGCTTTGCACACTCTTGGCATTCTCTCCATGAGCTTCAAGAGGTAGTCACCTGAAATGGTTTTCACTTCACAGGACTATAAAAAAAAAATAGGAGGCATTACCTCCCTGCTTGGCACTCAGCATCAAGGGTTGGAATTGGGGGTTGAATCACCGAAAAAATGATTCCCGGGCGCGGCCGCCGCTGCTGCTCACTGCTCCCCTCACCTCCCAGGGGTTGATCAAGGGTGGTGGGTCGAATGCAGAGAATAATTTAGCCACACCTAAGGTGTGTGTGACTGTCATTGGTACTTTAACTTTAACTTAAGGTGTCATAGTTTTGATGCTTTCAGTGACAATCTAAAATGTAAATAGTCATGAAAATGAAGAAAACGCATTGAAATGAGAAGGCGTGTCCAAACTTTTGGTCCGTACTGTATATATATATATATATATATATGTATATATATATATATATATATATATATATGTATATATATATATATATATATATATATATATATATATATATATATATATATATATATATATATATATATATATATATATATTTTTTTTTTTTTTTTTTTTTTTTTTAATTATTATTATTATTTTTATTTTTATTTTTCATATCTATTTTTTAAACATATGCACAAAAATTTGACATTTTTCCCCTGCAGAGCAAAGTCTTTTAAAAAAAAATACAATAATAGAAATATAGCATTTTAGAAAAAAAAGTGACACATTTGTTCCTGGCAGCCAAAAATGGTCCCATTAAAAATGCATTTTTGGTACCTGTCTCGACATAAATGAATGAAATCATTTATGTTGCTACTTATATGATAAGCGTGTGTTTGAAATGATCTTTATATCCCTTCAAATATCTTATAAGTGCGTTTGTGTGTTAAAAACAATCTATTTAAATGATGGTAACACACTGACTTTTAAAGGTTTATAATCCCTCCCAAAATCATATAAATGTGTAAGTATATATTTTTTTCAGGATTTAAAATTGTTTTAACAGGAAGGATTTGTTCAATGTGGAAAAAAAAATTCAATATATTTGATTAGGCAGAAAAAATAAGACTTTGTGGGATTCAGTGTTGCTGCCAATACTTGACTCACGGGCCTGAGAACAATAAAGTAACAGCCATCGAAACATCCTTCATTTACATAATTCATTCTGACAAAATGCCCTTTTTGCATCTTGTCCACTGTACACACGAACACAATACTCAGTTGAGGATGTGGCAAACTAACAATGAGTGTCAGTGTTCCAAGTGCCAGGTCGTGACTCATGTACATGACCTACGTCAGCCTGACACAAAGCTGATTGACGCACACTGTCAACACTCTATGCACTCTTTTCATCTCTAATATATACAAACCCCGTTTCCATATGAGTTGGGAAATTGTGTTAGATGTAAATATAAACGGAATACAATGATTTGCAAATCATTTTCAACCCATATTCAGTTGAATATGCAACAAAGACAACATATTTGATGTGCAAACTCATAAACATATTTTTTTTTTCAAATAATCATTAATTTTAGAATTTGATGCCAGCAACACGTGACAAAGAAGTTGGGAAAGGTGGCAATAAATACTGATAAAGTTGAGGAATGCTCATCAAAGACTTATTTGGAACATCCCACAGGTGTGCAGGCTAAAAAATTAGATTTTATCCGCGGGTCGGGTCGGGCGATTGAAATAAAAAAAAATTAGATTTTAAATAGATTCAGGCGGGTGGCAGTTAAACCAATTGGTAAATATATATACATAGTTAAATGTTGTTACCCACATACGAAAAACGAGCAGGCACCTGCAGCATATGCCACAACAGAAGAAGAAAAAAAAAAGAGATGGCAACGCCGGCAGCAAACGTGGTACGCGACAAACTAAAAAAGGGAATACTAAAGACCAGGGGAAAAAAGGCCAGAAAAGTTCAGCGTGGACTCGTTTTTATGAGGTTGTAAATCAGGATGATAGTAATGCTGGCTACGTGATTTGGAAGAGCTGCGACGCTGTTTATGTCTACGACAGTCACAAAACCGGGACATCTAACATGGTGCATCACATTTGTGCAAAACCCCGAACCTCCACAAACACCCTGAGCATGAGCAGTTTCGTCCGCCGTGATCCCAGAAGAGTGCCACAGGATGTTAAAACAAGATAGAACGCAGCTGCCTGCAGCAGGTTGAGTGGCGCGAGCGCGCTTGGAGGTGCGCTCAGCGCGGCTCCCAGATGATTGCGCACTGGTGTGCGCCTGGGCAGTGACAGCGTGGCACGCATTGAATGTCTCTGCTGCATTGGATCAGTCTCCTTTCTTTAACAGGCAAAAGCTTTATAACCTCACTAATGCCTTGCATCGTCTATATTAGATATATAACAATGGGCGGGTGCGGTTTTGATTAAATGTTAGTTCGGGTGGATGCGGATGGTTGACAACTTTTGTGATGCGGTTGCGGATGAAATAATTGCCTATCCGCGCATCTCTAATATATATATATATATATATATATATATATATATATATATATATATATATATATATATATATATAGTATATATATAGTTTTTTTAATTTTCTAAACCTTTATTTATAAATTGTAACATTTACAAACTGTTGAGAAATAATAATAATCAAAATAAGTACAAAAACAGTACAAAACAGCGCCAGGGGGTTGTAAACTCAATAAAGTAACTCATATATATATATATATATATATATATATATATATATATATATATATATATATATATATATATATATATATATATATATTTATATATATATATATATATATATATATATATATATATATGTATATATAAAACAAAGTATATATATAATATAACAAAGTGTAAAGCCATAGGCTCACACAAGTTTATTAAATAATTTAAATTTGGAACACAGCATCATCGTTTTCACAGCTTTTTGGTTGTTGGAGGTAGAAAATGTTTTAAAGTAGAGTTATAATTATTTCTTAAAGGCACAAACAACAGGTCGGGTATTGAGAAACTTAACATTTATTAATTTGCCATGAATTGATTAACGTGGACAGCATCGCGTGGACATCGGGGGCGGTACCTCTGGATTGGCAGACCGGGGTGGTGGTTCCTCTCTTTAAGAAGGGGAACCGGAGGGTGTGTTCTAACTATCGTGGGATCACACTCCTCAGCCTTCCTGGTAAGGTCTATTCAGGTGTACTGGAGAGGAGGCTACGCCGGATAGTCGAACCTCGGATTCAGGAGGAACAGTGTGGTTTTCGTCCTGGTCGTGGAACTGTGGACCAGCTCTATACTCTCGGCAGGGTCCTTGAGGGTGCATGGGAGTTTGCCCAACCAGTCTACATGTGTTTTGTGGACTTGGAGAAGGCATTCGACCGTGTCCCTCGGGAAGTCCAGTGGGGAGTGCTCAGAGAGTATGGGGTAACGGACTGTCTTATTGTGGCAGTTCGCTCCCTGTATGATCAGTGTCAGAGTTTGGTCCGCATTGCCGGCAGTAAGTCAGACACGTTTCCAGTGAGGGTTGGACTCCGCCAAGGCTGCCCTTTGTCACCCATTCTGTTCATAACCTTTATGGACAGAATTTCTAGGCGCAGTCAGGGCGTTGAGGGTATCTGATTTGGTGGCTGCAGGATTAGGTCTCTGCTTTTTGCAGATGATGTGGTCCTGATGGCTTCCTCCGGCCAAGATCTTCAGCTCTCACTGGATCGGTTCGCAGCCGAGTGTGAAGCGACTGGGATGGGAATCAGCACCTCCAAGTCCGAGTCCATGGTTCTCTCCCGGAAAAGGGTGGAGTGCCATCTCCGGGTTGGGGAGGAGATCTTGCCCCAAGTGGAGGAGTTCAAGTACCTCGGAGTCTTGTTCACGAGTGAGGGAAGAGTGGGTCGTGAGATCGACAGGCGGATCGGTGCGGCGTCTTCAGTAATGCGGACGCTGTATCGATCCGTTGTGGTGAAGAAGGAGCTGAGCCGGAAGGCAAAGCTCTCGATTTACCGGTCGATCTACGTTCCCATCCTCACCTATGGTCATGAGCTTTGGGTCATGACCGAAAGGACAAGATCACGGGTACAAGCGGCCCAAATGAGTTTCCTCCGCCGAGTGGCGGGGCTCTCCCTTAGAGATAGGGTGAGAAGCTCCGTCATTCGGGGGGAGCTCAAAGTAAAGCCGCTGCTCCTCCACATCGAGAGGAGCCAGATGAGGTGGTTCGGGCATCTGGTCAGGATGCCACCCGAACGCCTCCCTAGGAAGGTGTTTCGGGCACGTCCGACCGGTAGGAGGCCACGGGGAAGACCCAGGACACGCTGGGAAGACTATGTCTCCCGGCTGGCCTGGGAATGCCTTGGGATCCCCCGGGAGGAGCTGGACGAAGTGGCTGGGGAGAGGGAAGTCTGGGCTTCCCTGCTTAAGCTGCTGCCCCCGCGACCCGACCTCGGATAAGCGGAAGAAGATGGATGGATGGATGGATGATTAACGTGGACCCCGACTTAAACAAGTTGAAAAACGTATTGGGGTGTTACCATTTAGTGGTCAATTGTACGCAATATGTACTGTACTGTGCAATCTACTAATACAAGGTTCAATCAATCAAATTGACTTGTCATAAATGGGCGAATGTCACGTTGTCCACGTCACGGCAGTGCCGCGTTTCAACTCCAGAGGACGCGCCCGTCCGCAAATGGCGGCGCTTCTCGACCGGAAGCCGGAAGTGCCGCACGAGCCGTGTTTCTTCCGGCGCTGACTTGACGCTAGCTTAGCAGGAGGCTAAAGCTAACGGCGTGAAAAGAGGAGTGAGCGTCGAGCAGAGAAGACACAAACACACCGCGACAACCTCCACTCGAACATGGGGAAAGGCGGAGGTTCCTTTGAGAGACTCCTGGGTAAGTTGTGAACGACATTAGTCAAGTTAGAAGTGTCCCAGGGTATTGTTTAGACGCGACACTCAGGCCTGCTAACTACACTTAGCTCAATAATCACTATATTAACAACTACATTTCATGTTATTTTCTTCATAATCTCACACACATTTGCTTCATTTGTGCAAACTCTGGCTTGCTGTTGGTCAATGTAATATTAGCCAGGAATGATGCCGTTATAGTCTAACGTTTTGTCAAATGATCCCACGTCAAAACAACAAGAAGGAAAAGACGTGCCTTTTATTCTTTACTGGACTTTAAACAACACCTTGAATATAGTTAACTATTGTACTGACGGCAGACAACAATGTTACAAAAAATACCTGTTACAGGGGTCGGCAACCCAAAATGTTGAAAGAACCATATTAGACCAAAAAAATAAAAATGAATGCTGTAAGCAGCGATGGACGGGACCAACTTTGACGGCACATAAAATCCAAACCGGAGCAGTAATTAAAACTCTTTGGTCAACTTTTAATCAGAAGGGCTCAATCTCTCTCCTGTGCTAGTTTGAAGCTGACACGACAAACGCGCTCAGAGGAGATAATGTTTGAAAAAAGGTGACCAGTTTTTACAAAACTTGTTTTGAAGGGGGAATTGCAAACTTCCTGTTGATTTTTGCTGGGGGTTGTCAGTGTATGAAATGTAGGTCTAAGTGAGACCTATATAGAGGTTTTTGTTTAAGGGACGGTGTGGCGCAGTGGAAGAATGGCCGTGCACGACCCGAGGGTCCCTGGTTCAATCCCCACCTAGTACCAACCTCGTCATGTCCATTGTGTCCTGAGCAAGACACTTCACCCTTGCTCCTGATGGGTGCTGGTTAGCGCCTTGCATGGCAGCTCCCTCCATCAATGTGTGTGTGAATGGGTAAATGTGGAAGTAGTGTCAAAGCGCTTTGAGTACCTTGAAGGTAGAAAAGTGCTATACAAGTACAACCCATTTATCATTTATTTAATGTCTCTACGACATTCCTACTGGAAGTTACAGGCAGTTTTGTCTGAGTTTTCTTCCCAGGAGCAGTTGTGTCTGTATTTTCTGCCTAGGAGGCGCTAGAGCGCAATTTTGAGTTTTGGGGATGTTTTTTTTTTATTAGATGGCAATTTTTGCCAGTCCTGATGTGTGTGTCCAGTTTGGTGAGTTTTGAAGCATGTTAAGGGGGTCAAATTACCGTATTTTCCGCACCATAAGGCGCCCTGGGTTATAAGCCGCGCCTTCAATGAACGGCATATTTCAAAACTTTGTCCACCTATAAGACGCCCCGTGTTATAAGCCGCATCTAACTGCGCTAAAGGAATGTCAAAAAAACAGTCAGATAGGTCAGTCAAACTTTAATAATATATTAAAAACCAGCGTGATGTGGGTGCGCACGGAGTCGTATATCAACATGGACGGAGCTGCGTGAAAAAAGCCACCCGGCCTCTTCGCGTAAACTTACCTTAACCACTCGCTCATCTTTTCTTCATCCATCCCTTCGAGTTAGCTTTTATGATGACGCCGGCTGGAAAGGTCTCTTTTGGCAAGGTCTTCCTTTTGAATATCACCATGGGTGGAAGTTTCTGGCCATTAGCATGGCAAGCTAGAACCACAGTGAAGGATGACTTCTCATTCCCTGTGGTGCGAATATTCACCGTACGTGCTCCCGTTGTATCCACAGTGCGGTTCACAGGAATATCAAAAGTCAGTGGAACCTCGTCCATGTTGATAATGTTCTCTGGCCGGATCTTTTTTTTCAGCTATCTTGTTTTTACAATATGCACGGAAAGTAGCCAGCTTTTCTTGAAAGTCTTTAGGCAGTTGCTGTGAAATAGTAGTCTGTGTGCGGATGGAGAGATTGCGTCTTTTCATGAACCGAATCCCTGTCGCTTAGTAGGAGCCATTTTGTGGTCTTTACAGATGTAAACACACAAAGGAAATGAAACGTACGGTAATATCCGCGCCCTTCTTCTTCTTCTACGCGGGCGGGTGGTTGCTTACAGTAGAAGAAGAAGCGCTTCCTGTTCTATGGGGGCGGGTGCTTACCTTGGCGGTTGCTTGCGTAGAAGAAGAAGCACTTCCTCTTCTACGGGGAAAAAAGATGGCGGCTGTTTACCGTAGTTGCGAGACCGAAACTTTATGAAAATGAATCTTAATATTAATCCATATATAAAGCGCACCGGGTTATAAGGCGCACTGTCAGCTTTTGAGAAAATTTGTGGTTTTTAGGTGCGCCTTATAGTGTGGAAAATACGGTACAGCTCAAAGAGGGAAAAGTGACTGTTTTTACTAAACTTTTGTTTTGAAGGGGGAATTGCCAACTTCCTGTTAATTTTTGCTGAAGGGAGTCAATGTATGAAATCTAGGTCTAAGTCAGACCTACATGGAGGTTTTTGTTTAATGTCTCTACGACATTCCTACCGGAAGTTACAAGCAGTTTTGTCTGTGTTTTTCCTAGGGGCCGCTAGAGCGCAATTTTGAGTTTTGGGGTTTGGTTTTTTATTAGATGGCAATTTCCGCCAGTCCTGATGTGTGTGTCAAATATGGTGAGTTTTGAACCATGTTAAGGGGGTCAAATTACGGTTCAAAGAGGTGGCGGCATAATAATAATAAAACCTTACAAATACAATAGGGTCCTCTGTCCCAAAGGGACATTGCGGTCCCTAAAAATCTGTCTGGAGCCGCAAAAAATGAAAAGCCTTATATGCAAATCTTTGTTGACAGAAATGTTGTATATTAATTTTTATTCCACACGTTTTTGCACTGGAGGCTTCTCACATGTTGAGATAACTTCTGGAAATTACTGGCTCAGGATGGCCAAAGGTAAATGGGTTGTACTTGTATAGCGCTTTTCTACCTTTTTTCACACACTGATGCGGGAGCTGCCATGCACGGCGCTAACCAGGACCCATCAGGAGCAAGGGTGAAGTGTCTTGCTCAAGTACACAACGGACGTGACTAGGATGGTAGAAGGTGGGGATTGAACCAGTAACTCTCGGATTGCTGGCACGGCCACTCTCCCAACTTCGCCACGCCGTCCCCAAGGTATAGATGTGTGTGTCCAAGTTTAAGGAAACAGCATGTTGTCTTCTTCTAATGGATTTATTACAATCTTTGCAAGCTGGGTAACGTTTGCTGTGGTCTGGAACAACATGGCAGGCATACAACTAACAGAAATGCAGCCAATATTATATACAGATAATGTGTCATGAGACATGCAAATATAAATTGAATTCACAGAGGACATAAGTAAAGGAAATTAAGGCATAATGATGCAATATGTACGTACAGCTAGCCTAAATAGCATGTTAGCATCGATTAGCTTGCAGCCATGGTTTGACCAAATATGCCTGATTAGCACTCCACACAAGTCAATAACATCAACAATGCTCACTTTTGTGCATTTACGCACAGCATAAAACGTTTGGTGGACAAAATGAGACAAATAAGGAGTGGCATAAAACACGTCTTTAGGTGGCAGCATCAGAGAAAGTTGTACATGTAAACAAACTACGACGAGTTCAAGGATCGCTGAAATTAGTCGGACAAAACATCCATCCATCCATTTTCTACCGCTTATTCCCTTTGGGGTCGCGGGGGGCGCTGGAGCCTATCTCAGCTACAATCGGGCGGAAGGCGGGGGTACACCCTGGACAAGTAGGACAAAACAGTGCTTGCCAAATACTCTCATCAGTGAAGCGTGTTTAATTTAAACAGTGGGATTTCTAACAATTAGGAAGGTTCGTGTCATGTCTGGTCTTCTACAGAAAAAAAAATATTAAAACAAAAAATAAATGATTTTCTTAATCTTTTTCCATTTTCACACATCTCTGAAAGAGGTCCAGGGAGCCACTAGGGCAGTACTAAAGAGCCGCATGGGTTGCTGACCCCTGAGTTAGAATAATACATAATGTTGGATATAGCAATGTTTTTCAACCACTGTGCCGTGAGATACAGTCTGGTGTCCCGTGGGAGATTATCTAATTTCACCTATTTGGGTTAAAAATATTTTTTGCAAAGCAGTAATTATAGTCTGCAAATGATGTGTTGTTGATGAGTGCTGGTGCTGTCTAGAGCTTGGCAGAGTAATTGTGTAATACTCTTCCATATCAGTAGGGGGCAGCCAGTAGCTAATTGCTTTGTAGATGTCGGAAACAGCGGGAGGCAGTGTGCAGGTACAAAGGTGTCTAATGCTTAAACCAAAAATAAACAAAAGGTGAGTGCCCCTAAGAAAAGGCATTGAAGCTTAGGGATGGCAATGCAGAACAAAACTAAAACTCAACTGACAACAAAGTAAACAAAAAAAGAATGCTGGACGACAGCAAAGACTTACTGTGGAGCAAAGACGGCGTCCACAACGTACATCCGAACATGACATGACAATCAACAATGTCCCCACAAAGAAGGATAAAAACAATTGTAATATTCTTGATTGCTAAAACAAAGTAGATGTGGGAAATATCGCTCAAAGGAAGACATGAAACTGCTACAGGAAAATACCGAAAAAAGAGAAAAAGCCACAAAAATAGGAGCGCAAGACAAGAACTAAAACACTACACACAGGAATACAGCAAAAAAAGTCCAAATAAGTCAGGGTGTGATGTGACAGTACACCTACTTTGAGACAAGAGCTATAGTGATGCATGCTTGGTTATGCTTTAAAGTCATATCCAACAATTGCGACAACGACTTTTTAATGTCAACTGAGTTTTGTTTTTTAATGATTTCTGCTGGTGGTGGGCCTCCGCATTTTTTCAACGCAAAAAATGTGCCTTGGCTCAAAAAAGGTTGAAAAACACTGGGCTATAGAGAACATACATACCCCGTATTTATTGAATCAAAATTGGTGAAATTCCACGACATAGTGAATTTGCAAACAGCTAAAATGATGCACAAAGCAAACTATAACCTGCTACCAAATAATGTACAACAATTCTTCTCAAAAAAAGAGAACTATAATCTTAGAGAAAAATGCACGTTAAAACATTTGTATGCACGTACAACACTTAATACCTTCAGTATGTGGAATTAAATGATGGAATGGATTAAGCAAAGCAATCAAACAATGTACTAATATGATCCACTTCAAGAAACTCTTCAAACTTAAAGTGTTTACAAAGTACAAAGAAGAAGAACCATGATAAACATTCTGAATTCATTTCATCCATCCATTCATTTTCAAAATAATCTTACTCATCTCACTGTATGAAATGTAACTTACTTCACCGAGTATTATTCATTTATTTTTATTGTGATTACTTATGGAGTATATTGTGAATAAACAGGAAGTGAACAAAAGTTTTAGCAACTGTTATGTAAAAGAAAAGGGGTAGGATTAAATAAGCTCTGCTTCTTCCTACTCCTTTTCCAACATGTTGAAAAGAGAAACTGGAAATTGTGATGCATCATGTTGTATGCTTGCATGTTCAAAATAAACTCAAACAATTACTCATTCACAACGGAAAGGAATTTAGGAAAATAATCGAACGACCTCACAACAAACTTTGAAAAGTCTAACAGATGACTCTTCATTCACAATTTGAAGTTAAAAAGTGGCTTTGGAGCAATCAAAGCTGCTCACACGGCCACTGAGGTGGGCACCATGTTTGACATGTCAACTTCATGTCTATTACATTCATGCATGACAACATTTTGACAGATGTGAACAAGAGCATGTATTGTCTGTGTTATGATGTAAAGGAGGGGTGGTTGTAATGTATAAGTATGTGTCATTGAACAGGCATTTAATGACTTTTCTTAATTTTATTACATGGTATAGTATCATTTGTTTTTATCCCTTTTAATTTAAGTAACCAGGGACTGCAGATGGAAATTAGCTACTTGGCTATAATCTGATGCAGAACATATCTGTCTTTGAGCTTAATGTCTCTGTGCATTGTCCCTTCAAATAAAGACTAAACTAATTTAATACACTTGCACAAACAAGTACATGCAGGCTGTATGCGATAAGGTGAGGTTTTTTTCCCTCAGAAAACATGTTTTAGTTTAATACAATTTAAGTAGCTCTTTGGAAAAGTTGTACATTTGTATTTGCCTTTAAATAATTGTGTTTCTTCACCTATGGTTACAAGGAGCTCACATGTACCACCAATGGTACTAGAGAATCAGTGGTTTAGCTTATCTGACTAAATATGTGTCACCATTAATGCACATGTGTTCATTCCAGATAAGGCCACGAGTCAGCTGCTGCTGGAAACCGACTGGGAATCCATTCTGCAAATCTGTGATCTCATTCGACAAGGAGACACACAGTAAATCTCCTATCTAGGGCTGGGCGATATGGCTGAAAACTATATCACGATTTAAGTGTTTTGTATCGGTCGCTATCGATAGTTATTGATATTTTTATGACCAGTGGAAAATAAAGACAAGAACAAAAAATATATTAAATGTTGATATTTAAAATGTAACCTTACTTTAATTATAAATGCCTAAGATATCAAGGCAGAAAGGAAATGACAACTCACCCATACGCAATCAATGTAAACACAATTATAAAATCACAGTAAGCACATAACAATAACTTCATAAATTCAGGGTGCAAAAAAACGGATTATGTAAGAAATGCACAATAAAGTGTAACAAATTAGTGCAAAGTGTGAAAATCTAAACATACAGAAATCTGATAACTATTTGTTGCAGGTTAAGTGTCAGGAAGTTACAGCTGTGTCGAATAGTCAACGACTATCTTAACGATTAGTCGATAAGTCAGATTATAAAGCGTACACATATTTAATGGCTCTAATTTTTCCAACGACTTTTAAACACACTTAAGTTATTTTAGGCATGTGCTTACGGACAACAAAGATAACTAATTTCTTTATTTATTTATATTGTAACTGTGCTGCACATCCAGCTGTTACAAAAATAAATTGACTATTACAATATTGTAAATTAAAAAGAAAGGAAAGGCAAATTGCTAAAAAAAACAAAAACAATTATGTTTTAAAACAAAACAGTTACTGTCAGGTTCAAACACTGATGACATTTATTAAACAAGACAAGAGGCAAAGAATTAAACAGACAAAATTCAATTTGGACTCAATATATTGAGGAGAGTCGCCCGGACATTGTATCCTCTACAATCTCCAGCACGCTCTGCCAAAATATTGCATGCCGCCTCCTTTTATTTTGGACCCTCCCCAACCACATGGCCACTTTTGTTTCCAAAGGACAAAGGTCGCAAAAAGTTCACAGAAAAGGTCAGTTCAAAAAGAGTTCGTAAAATAGTTCAAAAAGAGGTCCATAAAATAGTTCAAAAAGAGTTTGTCTGGAAATTGCGTGCGTGCGTGCGTGCGTGCGTGCGTGCGTGCGTGCGCGTGTGTGTGTGTGGTTCCAACAAGGTATTCATGTCTTAGGCAAGAATAGGAGGATATGTTCTTACACTTCAAATGTTTTCACCGCCGATGTTTTTGCGAGTGGTGGCGCAAACCCGCTTCCGCCCGGAAAAACAGGAGTGATGACGTCACGACTATTGTCGACAAATATATTTGTTGGCGACAAATTTTATTGTGGACATTTGTCAATAATGTCGACTAATCGTTGCACCCCTAGTCAGTTATTCTTAAGTATCGAAAGGAATTAATGTCCCTGATTAGGGAACAACCTATGGATGAAAGAGATGTACCGGTACTCTCTGCAGCACTTATTTTTAGTTTCTCTTCTAACTCCATGCAGAGAATCAACAGCGAGACAGCAAGATGGTGCAACCAAACAGGATAATTGATGCTGTTACGTGATTGGCTGTTAGTGCATTCTTCCAATTGCTCAGTGATCATTTTCTATTTTGCTTGGTTACCAATCCAATCCAATCCACTTTATTTATATAGCACATTTAAACAACAAAATGTTTCCAAAGTGCTGCACAACAATATTAAACACAATTAAAAACAATATAAAATAAACATGATTAAAAACAATTTCAAAGAGTAAAACCAATTAAAACAGTAAATAGAAAGCAAAATTTTAAAAACACAGAGGACAACAGAGGACCACACAACTCACGTAGTGTTAAAAGCCAGAGAATAAAAGTGGGTCTTAAGACGAGACTTAAAACACTCCACTGTGGGAGCAGTTCGAACATGGAGGGGCAGAGTGTTCCAGAGCTTAGGGCCGACCACAGAGAAGGCCCTGTCTCCCCTGGTTTTAAGTCTCGTCTTGGACACCACGAGCTGGAGCTGGCTCTCGGACCTCAGAGCGCGCGCAGGATTGTAAGTTTGGATGAGGTCCGAGATATACTGAGGTGCCAGTCCATGTAAAGCTTTAAAAACAAACAGCAAGGTTTTAAAATCAATTCTAAAATGAAGAGGGAGCCAGTGCAAACTCTGAAGAATTGGGGTTATATGCTGGCGTCTCCTGGCCCCTGTTAAAAGTCGTGCTGCCGCATTCTGGACTAACTGCAACCGGGAGAGAGCTTTTTGGCTAATGCCAGCATAAAGTGCATGCAGTAGTCCAGGCGACTTGAAATAAAAGCATGCACGACTTGTTCAAAAAGGTTAAAAGATAAAAACGGTTTTACCTTTGCTAAAAGACGAAGATGATAAAAACACGATTTTAAAACGCCATTGACTTGTTTGTCAAGTTTAAAATCGCTGTCTATAGTGACGCCAAGGCTGGTGACTTTGGGACGCACATAATTTTGCAATGGTCCCAAGTCAGTGAGGGCCGGACCAAACACTAAAATTTCCGTTTTTCCCTCATTCATTATTAAAAAATTCTGGGCTAACCAAGCCTTGACGTCGCATAGACAGTTGAGAAGGAGTGTCAGGGGGCCGTGGTCTTTTGAAATAGGCATATAAATTTGGCAGTCGTCTGCATAAAAGTGATAAGACACTCCATGCCTCTTAAAAATCTCTCCAAGAGGGAGGAGATATAGAGCGAACAGGATGGGGCCTAGAATAGATCCCTGGGGGACACCACAGTAAAGCCTGAATGCCTTTGTTCTTGCTACTAACCTTGCTTTGTAACTTACGTGTTCTTTTGAGCAGAAATATATATATATATATGTACTGAACGTTTTATCGAACATCATTTTATCTATCGTGATGTGTGTTAATATCGTTTTATCGGCCCAGCCCTACTCCTACCCCACTTTTTTGATTCATTGTGGTCATATTTTAAAATGAAAAGGTCATTGATGGTATATTTCTCCAATCAGGGCTAAATATGCAATCGCTGCCATTAAAAAGAAGTTGAACGACAAGAACCCACATGTGGCCCTCTATGCACTCGAGGTAAGATTGAGAATTTGTAGATAAAAGCACAATAGTGACATATGTGGGCACAGTTATACACAACTCGGTTACTTGCAATTGCGCTACAATATGTGGGAGAAACCATTGTTCCCTTCCTCTTCAGGTCCTTGAGTCCGTGGTGAAGAACTGTGGACAGACGGTTCATGATGAGGTGGCCAGTAAAGTGACGATGGAGGAATTAAAGGATCTGCTCAAGGTGGCGTTGTAACACCTCGTTTGCAAACATCCTTAGAGGGAAAATGCGCTTGTTTTGCCCTTCATTCACAATCTCTATGTAGACAAGATCACATGTGTCTAAGTCATAAAATACGGCAAGTACTAGGTGGCTAATGGGCGTACACTATTCTGCCTTAAAGCTCTCTAAGAAAACCGCCAACAATACTCCATTTACATCTCGTGACCTGAATATTAATCAATTGTTAGTGATATTGTTATTATAAGCGCCAACGCAGACAGGCCATTTTTAGCAGTGCTGTGATCACATAAAGCTAACCAGCTTTATTGACATGTTGAACTGGTGAGCTGCTGCATCGCCTCTGAGTTAGTGAAAAGTAATTCTAGATTATAAATCATACCACCGACCTGTATAGTGGAAGGTTGTTTCCATAAACCGAGAAGTTGGTCAACTTTGACATTCACGGCGAGAAAGACATGAAAGGACGCTTGTTTGCCTTTTTTTTTTAAAAACCTGCATGAGGTTTATGAATGACAAGACATAATCATCCCATTAGTCAGCATCCGAGTGAGAGCAGACTTTTATTGTCTGATTGATCGTTTTATTGTGTTCATAGTTTGAATATCTTGTTAAGCACTTGGCAATACTGCTACGTGATGTTTAGTATTTTACTAAAGCTGGATCTGTTTAATAATAATAATAATAATAACTGGGATTTATATAGCGCTTTTCTAAGTACCCAAAGTCGCTTTACATGTAACACCCATCAATCATTCACACCTGGTGGTGGTAAGCTACTTTCATAGCCACAGCTGCCCTGGGGTAGACTGACGGAAGCGTGGCTGCAATTTGCGCCAACGGCCCCTCTGACCACCACCTATCATTCATCATTCAATTCACCGGTGTGAGTGGCACCGGGGGCAAAGGGTGAAGTGTCCCGCCCAAGGACACAACGGCAGGGATTTTTGGATGGTAAGAGGCGGGGAGCGAACCTGCAACCCTCAGGTTTCTGGCACGGTTGCTCTACCCACTACGCCAGACAGCTTTGAAAACTTGTAGCTCATCCTCCTTGTATTCAGTCTATAAAAATATAAGGTTAAATATAAGATCATTTGTCCCAAAGTAGTCTTTGTTGTCTCTCACGAGGTCTGCACTGAGTGATAATACTGTTGTTTTTTAAATGAAAAGTAAACATCATGCGTAGGGGTGTAGCGATACGTGTATTTGTATTGAACCGTTTCGGTACGGGGGTTCCGATTCGGTTCGGAGGTGTACCGAACGAGTTTCCACACGGACATATTAAGTAGCGTAGCGCACGTTGTGTAAACAATGCACACCGAGGCACAACACATGGCATGCTAGCAGCTAATGGGCTACGATAGACTGACCATACGTCCTCTTTTCACCGGACATGTCCTCTTTTGCGTAGCTGTCAGAGCGGATTTTCTTAAATGCCTCAGATGTCCGGCATTTTGAGTTAGGGTTGCGTGTATTTTCAATGTACATTCAGGGTTAAGAAGGGGTTAAAAACAAAACCTAATTGTGCGCGCAGCAGTATTTGTGAGGGAGGGGCAGAGACAGAGAGAGGGAGAGAGTTATGATAAACGCGCATGCGTCACCAGGCTCTGCTTTTTATCCATAGATTTATCACATTTAATGTTTTATTATCTATAGCGGGTGTGTCAAAAGTGTGCCCCGGAGGCCATTTCCGGCCCACAGCTAATGTTTTAAAGGCCCATGGCACATTTTTAAAAATACTATTAAAATAAACAAAAACATAACAAAAGTGAAATAAAAAAGCTTAAAGGTTAAATGTAATTAAGAAAAAGTTGCAATGTTGACTAATAAAACAAAGCTGGTTTTTATTCTTTCAAACTGTCATTGCTCAAAACATAATATTGAATCAAAATCAATGTTATTATGAATTATTGACCTATCCAAGGTTCCCATTACTTCACATCAAATATTCCACGAAGAAAAATATTTTTGGTGGAAGATTTTGCAAATTTGGTAAATAAATAACCCAAAAATGTATATTTTGTTTTCTTACTGTACCGGAAATGAACCGAACCGTGACCTCTAAACCGAGGTACGTACCGAACCAAAATGTTTTTGTAGCGTTACACCCCTAATCATGTGTCTGTGAAAGTAATCCGCAGACAATTGCCTACATTGACAAAAATGGTAAGTATTACATGTTATTATGAATGTGCCTGTTGTTACATTACATATATATTTACAGCGTGTATATAAAACCATGGAGGTTTTTTAAGAGCGCTTGATTAGATGGAATAGATCAACTTCCATTGGCTCCATTTTTGACTGACTTTTGCTAGTGTTTATTTACAAGTTAGTGCATAAGAAAAAGAAAAATATAAAATAAGATGTGATAGACTTTGTTCATCACACAATAGGGAAATCATGTGTGGTTGTCTCACATAAAGATTGTGAATGATAGGCAAAATTAAAAAAAAAGGTGCAGTTCCAATTTAAAATGAATCAGCAAATTCTTTGTGTGATTACATGCCAGTGGTCATGTGATGTCATTTGTTTTTGCTCGTTCCTATAGCAACAGCCCAGTTTGTAAAGCGACAAAATAACATGAATAATGCAAAGATGTAAAGACAGTTTATTTAAACAATTCTCTTCACTAGAAACAGACAGAACCAAATGTCCGAAACAAGATCCTCTACCTGATCCAGGCCTGGGCCCACGCCTTCCGCAATGAACCCAAGTACAAAGTGGTACAAGACACCTATCAGATCATGAAAGTGGAAGGTACGTGGACACGTGTATGGTTTTTATAGTTTGTCATTTCTGAACCTAAACTGCAATGTAAAGCCATTCATTTGCATTTGGTTGCATCAGTGATTCATTAAATGGGTAAAATACGCGGCCATTGTTTCCGCAAGACTGCTCCAATAGAGTGTACGTGAAAGTGGTGCACCTATGGTGGTATAAGTTGTGCGTGGCCAGACAGTGGAGTGCAAAGAGAGATGGCTCAAAGAAGAGAGAGAACGAGCGCAATTGGCCCAAAGAAGAAGAGTGAAGCCATTTCAGGTTTTGCGATCATTTCAAACTGAGAAAGACATACAATGTGGTGAAATGTTTACACTGTCAAACAGATCTGACATTTAAGATTAGCACTACATCAATATTTCAGCACGTTACAAAAAAAGCACCCTGAATATTAAAGAGCAGTAAACAACCATAAAGTAGGTCAACGTTTATTTTGGCAGCTAACACCATCTTATATATTTAACTTGCATAACAAATACTTTATTCAAACATATTGGGTCAAGATATTTAATAGACTCCGGTATAAATGTGTACAGGCCCCAATTTAGCCCCAATGTGGCCTCGACGTCACTTGCATGCGCGTTTCAATAAAGTAAATACAAAGAAAGTTGACCAGATTCTCTAAATAAAATAGAATAGAAAGTACTTTATTGATCCCTGGGGGAAATTCAGCACCACAGTTCGCTCACAATAAACACTTAGGTATTTTTTACATGTGAATAATATAAATACAGTCTATTATACAGCATTATTCACATGTGAATAATATAAATACAGTCTATTATACAGCATTATTCACATGTGAATAACATTAATACAGTCTATTATACAGCATTATTCACATGTGAATAATATAAATACAGTCTATTATACAGCATTATTCACATGTGAATAATATAAATACAGTCTATTATACAGCATTATTCACATGTGAATAATATAAATACAGTCTATTATACAGCATTATTCACATGTGAATAATATAAATACAGTCTATTATACAGCATTATTCACATGTGAATAATATAAATACAGTCTATTATACAGCATTATTCACATGTGAATAATATAAATACAGTCTATTATACAGCATTATACACATGTGAATAATATAAATACAGTCTATTATACAGCATTATACACATGTGAATAATATAAATAGTCTATATTCACATGTGAATAATATAAATGCAGGGATAAATAATAAAATAAAAGTCGCCACACCTTTTAAAAATGAGTGTTTTTCATCCATCCATCCATTTTCTACCGCTTGTCCCTTTCGGGGTCGCGGGAGCCTATCTCAGCTGCATTCGGGCGGAAAGCGGGGTACACCCTGGACAAGTCACCTCATCACAGGGCCAACACAGATAGACAGACAACATTCACACTCACATTTTCTTACGTGAAAATAAATTAAAGAAATATTTATGAATGGATATATGCTGACTAGTTTAATATATTTGGTAGAGTTCCAATCTTTTTATGGCTGTTAAGTAGAGGCAACACGGACATCAGCGTGAAACTACGTTAGCTTTTTTTCCAACTCCCGTAAACAACTCAGCCAATGTACATAGCATGGAGGCAAATACGCCACCGCGTCAATGCCCATCCTTCAACAATTGCTATTTCTTTGAAATTTAAATATATATTCATATACTACATATAGCCTATTATTTACCCAGTATTAACTGGTGATGCACCAAAAATTTGGCCGGCCGAGAAAAAAACTTTGCTCACCGTAACCGGACGTTGCGAGCTGCGTCTTTTCCACTGGCGAACTACGTCTTTCCCTGCGCACACAAATGACGTAGCTCACCCTAAGCTGACGGAAAAAAACACATTCAGGTCGCATTGCGTTTAGACTGAAGTCACATTTAAAAAGATCAAATTCCTATCAAATATGTACTACCTCCTGATGTGGCCTGGATCGAATGCGAAAAGGTAAAATATGAAGCACTTTGGAGCGTAAATCAGATCTGTGTCACTTGAGGGCACATATCTGATTTGGTGTGCAGTGTAAATGCAGCCAAGTTGTCAAATACATTGTCACTCAATTTATCTTTGAGTCTTTTTGTTTGGTTCTTTATTATCTATTGGCTGGCTTTAGGCTACACAACTAATAAATAGTAATGATCCCATGTTAAAAGAATAAAGGTCATAAAAAGTGCTATTTGAATGTTACGTGCATTTAAAAGAATAAAGGTCATCAGAAAATCGGTTTGTTTCAACAATTTTTTATAAATGTCTGGAGGCTATAACGTCTGTTTTACTCGATTATTCTATGAACCAAACAAACTGATAGAGAGATTACTTCATTTCTAAAATAAACCCTAGCTGCAGCCCTCGGTAGAATCCTTTTAAAATTGTACGATATAGAGTTAAACAAAGGTAATTTCAGTGAAATGATTCCTCAAAACATGCACATTTTTTTTTAACCTCAGTGTGAGAAGGGAGAGGAGTACCAGTGATGACAAAGCGAAAATGTGTGATGATAAACATAGAACCAGAAGTTGACTGTGACATAGGGAAGGAGTGTGGCAGCCAATATAATGCATTAACATTAGCAGTACCTAACAATTTGATGTAGTTTCATCATAGGGCTTTTAACTTCACATTTGCCTGTAGAGTTGATGAAAGGTTTTATGATGATTTGTTTTTCTTTTCTAGGTCACGTGTTTCCTGAGTTCAAGGAGAGTGATGCCATGTTTGCAGCCGAGCGTGTAAGTAACATTTTTCTTGCATAGCCTGATTTCATCTGTGGCAGTATTTATAGTTTGATCGCATGACTGCCAGGGACTCCATGTCTATAAAAAGAACACATTTGTACCCATTCAGGCCCCAGACTGGGTTGATGCAGAGGAATGCCACCGGTGCAGAGTTCAATTTGGAGTTATGACGAGAAAGGTAGGCGGGGCTTACCTGAATTGGGACGTTGTAAACATTGCAACACTTCCTTCAGTCACACCGAGCAGTGGTGGGTTATGACCTACGAGCACAGCTTGACCTGGATTTGCATTCGCTCTCTTTTAGCACCACTGTCGAGCCTGCGGGCAGATTTTCTGCGGCAAGTGTTCGTCTAAGTATTCCACTATTCCCAAGTTTGGAATAGAGAAGGAGGTCCGCGTTTGTGAGCCTTGCTTTGAGCTGCTAAACAAGTGAGTACGCAGTGGTGATTTTCCACCTTAGATTTCTCATGATGGTTTATGTTCATTGTAGATATACCCAATGTTAAGAATACATACACTCACTTGCCACAACAATAGTTGACTGAACATAATTTTAGGATCAAATGCAAGTCATTCTGCTTTTATAAGTGTAAACATGTTATATTTAACTCCGTGTCAGCCTGTGTGTTCTATAATACCACTTGAGATTACAACATGAGTCAAAACTGCTGTAAATGACCAACTTTACCACTATGTGGGGCAGTTGTACCTTTTATAGTGCTTTCATACATTAAAGGAGTCCTATAATGATTTTAATCTACATTTAGCATTAGTTGGGATGTACGCCGAGTACCGGTTCCTAATCTGGTCGGTCCAGGAGGACCGTTAAGATTCTGGACAAATTATACAGCGATCAGCGATCACTCCAACCCCGCCCACCTCAATACTGTAATCTACAGTAAAATGAACTCAAGGTTTTTCTGGGGGAAACCACTATCCATCCATCCATCCATCTTCTTCCGCTTATCCGAGGTCGGGTCGCGGGGGCAGCAGCCTAAGCAAGGAAGCCCAGACTTCCCTTTCCCCAGCCACTTCGTCCAGCTCTTCCTGTGGGACCCCGAGGCGTTCCCAGGCCAGCCGGGAGACATAGTCTTCCCAACGTGTCCTGGGTCTTCCCCGCGGCCTCCTACCGGTCGGACGTGCCCTAAACACCTCCCTAGGGAGGCGTTCGGGTGGCATCCTGACCAGATGCCCGAACCACCTCATCTGGCTCCTCTCGATGTGGAGGAGCAGCGGCTTTACTTTGAGCTCCTCCCGGATGACAGAGCTTCTCACCCTATCTCTAAGGGAGAGCCCCGCCACCCGGCGGAGGAAACTCATTTCGGCCGCTTGTACCCGTGATCTTGTCCTTTCGGTCATAACCCAAAGCTCATGACCATAGGTGAGGATGGGAACGTAGATCGACCGGTAAATTGAGAGCTTTGCCTTCCGGCTCAGCTCCTTCTTCACCACAACGGATCGATACAGCGTCCGCATTACTGAAGACGCCGCACCGATCCGCCTGTCGATCTCACGATCCACTCTTCCCTCACTCGTGAACAAGACTCCGAGGTACTTGAACTCCTCCACTTGGGGCAAGATCTCCTCCCCAACCCGGAGATGGCACTCCACCCTCTATGTGGTGCCTATATAGGTATTATTTCATGTTTAGAGGGCTCTAATTGTACGCCCTTAGAAGGGTTTAAAAAAATGTATGCTCTATGAAATTATTCAATATATTTATTATCTTATTTTGTGAAAATTAGTTTTCCACGGTCAGACCTGGAACCAGTTGGCCGCGATAAATGATGGACGACAGTACTTATACAATTGTAGTTTTTAGTCCATTAAACTGTGAGGTTTTTAAAGCGTTTTGGACCTTTCACTTGTCTGAGTAAGCCTGATAAACCAGCAAAAATATTAGAAACCCACACTGCTGCTTGTATTGCCTCTCATCAAATTAAGTGAAAGTACCACTGATAGTCACACACACACATTAGGTGTGGTGAAATTACCCTCTGCATTTGACCCATCCCCTTGTTCCAACCCCTGGGAGGTGAGGGGAACTGTGAGCAGCAGCGGTGGCCGCGCTCAGGAATCATTTTGGTGATTTGAACCCCAATTCCAACTTTTGATTGCGTACGGAACAAAATGTCAATGTGAATGCTCTTATTTACAAGTTTGTTTCTCTACCCGATCCCTCTCTTTACCAGCCACCCCACCCTCTCTCCTCCACTTAGGAAAGCTGAGGGCAAAGCTCCGCCCACCAGCTCTGCCGAGCTGCCACCCGAGTATCTGACCAGCCCGCTGTCACAGCAGTCGCAAGTAATTCTTTAAAGTTGAGGCTCGCAGGCAGGAAATAGGCAGCCTGCGATAGGATGTACTGTATCCATAATTTTGTTAGATTTATTAGAATTTGTCCTTTTTTCTGTCTCTGCATGCCCCCCAGATGCCTCCAAAGAGAGATGAGGCAGCGCTGCAAGAGGAGGAAGAGCTCCAGCTGGCCATCGCCCTCTCCCAAAGCGAGGCGGAGGAGAAAGAGCGAATGGTAAGAATGCATGGCTGCATACTTATTTAATTTTTGCAGAAAAAAAGCCTCTTAAAAAGCTAGGCGTGCGTTTGCAGAAACAGAAGAACTTGTACACCGTGTATCCCAAAGCTGACCCCACCCCGATCACTTCTTCCGCACCCCCAGTCAGCACCTTCTACACATCCCCTGTTGTAAGAGCTGCCTCCACCCCACTTCTTTACACCCCATCACCATTTAATTGTTGACTGACTTTTCTCCCTATCTCCTTTTAGAACTCCTCGGCTCCTTCAGCGGAAGATGTCGACCCTGAGGTGAATGATCCGATCTTCAACAGCCCTTGTTGTCACATTCAACATCAATTTATGTTTATTGTGTGCTGCAGCTGGCACGTTACCTCAATAGAACATATTGGGAGAAGAAGCAGGAAGAGGCTCGCAAAAGTCCCACCCCCTCAGCCCCTGCTCCTGTGCCATTGGCTGAGCCCCTGTCGTCCATCAGTCAGCCTGCAGAAACATGTGTCCCTGTGCAGCCAGTCAGTATAGTGGAGGTATGAAAATATATCGTACCCCAGAGGTATTAATGTATTGTCAGGTTCAAACACTGATGACATCTATTAAACAGACAAGAAGCAAGGAATCATGCCGAGACAGAGTTCAATTTGGCTCAATGAGGAGAGACGTTTGGGATTGCACGTGCTCCTCTACAGGTAAAAGCCAGTAAATTAGAATATTTTGAAAAACTTGATTTATTTCAGTAATTGCATTCAAAAGGTGTAACTTGTACATTATATTTATTCATTGCACACAGACTGATGCATTCAAATGTTTATTTCATTTAATTTTGATGATTTGAAGTGGCAACAAATGAAAATCCAAAATTCCGTGTGTCACAAAATTAGAATATTACTTAAGGCTAATACAAAAAAGGGATTTTTAGAAATGTTGGCCAACTGAAAAGTATGAAAATGAAAAATATGAGCATGTACAATACTCAATACTTGGTTGGAGCTCCTTTTGCCTCAATTACTGCGTTAATGCGGCGTGGCATGGAGTCGATGAGTTTGATGACATGGCACCCCAAACCATCACCCAACCATGCAAATTTTGCATTTCCTTTGGAAATCGAGGTCCCAGAGTCTGGAGGAAGACAGGAGAGGCACAGGATCCACGTTGCCTGAAGTCTAGTGTAAAGTTTCCACCATCAGTGATGGTTTGGGGTGCCATGTCATCTGCTGGTGTCGGTCCACTCTGTTTCCTGAGATCCAGGGTCAACGCAGCCGTCTACCAGCAAGTTTTAGAGCATTTCATGCTTCCTGCTGCTGACCTGCTCTATGGAGATGGAGATTTCAAGTTCCAACAGGACTTGGCGCCTGCACACAGCGCAAAATCTACCCGTGCCTGGTTTACGGACCATGGTATTTCTGTTCTAAATTGGCCCGCCAACTCCCCTGACCTTAGCCCCATAGAAAATCTGTGGGGTATTGTGAAAAGGAAGATGCAGAATGCCAGACCCAAAAACGCAGAAGAGTTGAAGGCCACTATCAGAGCAACCTGGGCTCTCATAACACCTGAGCAGTGCCAGAAACTCATCGACTCCATGCCACGCCGCATTAACGCAGTAATTGAGGCAAAAGGAGCTCCAACCAAGTATTGAGTATTGTACATGCTCATATTTTTCATTTTCATACTTTTCAGTTGGCCAACATTTCTAAAAATCCCTTTTTTGTATTAGCCTTAAGTAATATTCTAATTTTGTGACACACGGAATTTTGGATTTTCATTTGTTGCCACTTCAAATCATCAAAATTAAATGAAATAAACATTTGAATGCATCAGTCTGTGTGCAATGAATAAATATAATGTACAAGTTACACCTTTTGAATGCAATTACTGAAATAAATCAAGTTTTTCAAAATATTCTAATTTACTGGCTTTTACCTGTATTTATTTGGGAGGTCCCTGGTTACATCACTGAGGCCGCCTCTAAAAGGAGTGGCCACACATTTCATGCAAAGCAGATTCCAGTACGCACAATACGTGACGGAATGTGCTGGGGGCCTTGTGATTGCCTTGTCTCTGTTTCGTCTGCGTGCTGTCGTCTTATCTTCGTTGAGGTCCTAGAAGTCCTTGGCTGTTAGCGGGCTAAAACAAAGATAACATCTGCGGCTGAGGCCACCCCTCAGACAAGAAGTTTTGTCCTTGCACAGATAGAAAAGTCTAACTCGAGCACAATAGCTAGTAACTATAGCAATGGCCTTTAAGCATAACAGTTGTGTGATCATTTACACATAATTATTCTAACATGTATCCCCACGTGTCGTCCTCCAGCAACAGTACCAGAACGGGGAATCCGAGGAAAACCACGAGCAGTTCCTTAAGGCTCTGCAAAACGCAGTCACCACCTTCCTCAACCGCATGAAGAGCAACCACATGCGCGGGCGCAGCATCACCAACGACAGCGCAGTCCTCTCCCTCTTTCAGTCCATCAACAACATGCACCCGCAGCTGCTGGACATACTTAACCAGCTGGACGAGAAGCGACGTGAGTCTTTGTTTGTTTCGAAAGAGGCCTAGGGCAACATTCAATAAGTCAATTAACCGGACGATAAAGGAAAGTTAAGTCAGGGACTTTTCCAGCGTCGATAATTGTTGTGACAGGCTGCAAGAGGCGGAGCAGTTACTCTTTGCAGCAGTTTGTACTACATGCACATAAACGGTAATGATAACAACCGCTGTAAAACTACAGGCGGTTACTATTACCACATTAAATTAAAGTGATCAAAAAAGCATGATTGACAACTGCACTTTGATAAACCTATTGAAGGACTAGCACAAACATGAAAATGAGAGACATAAACGTCTTTTCCCATTAACAAACGTCATACTCCAGTTTGAACTTTTATAAACATATTACTTTATAAACAAGTAAGATACAGTATTCACATTGAACAAAGGCTGTGCTGTCTTTGCACAAAGTCATTGATATAAACTTCAGTGTCTTTTTGAAACAGACGGATGTCTGTTCAACAGGAAGTGCGCTTGTGTGATGTCACATAAGCAGGAAGTGAAATGAACAGACCACCCAATTAGCAATTATTTAAAAAGATTCGAAAACGTTTATAAACTAAACTGGAAGAAGGTAAACATATTTAAACACACAAATACAAATACAGGTAAAAGCCAGTAAATTAGAATATTTTGAAAAACTTGATTTATTTCAGTAATTGCATTCAAAAGGTGTAACTTGTACATTATATTTATTCATTGCACACAGACTGATGCATTCAAATGTTTATTTCATTTAATTTTGATGATTTGAAGTGGCAACAAATGAAAATCCAAAATTCCGTGTGTCACAAAATTAGAATATTACTTAAGGCTAATACAAAAAAGGGATTTTTAGAAATGTTGGCCAACTGAAAAGTATGAAAATGAAAAATATGAGCATGTACAATACTCAATACTTGGTTGGAGCTCCTTTTGCCTCAATTACTGCGTTAATGCGGCGTGGCATGGAGTCGATGAGTTTCTGGCACTGCTCAGGTGTTATGAGAGCCCAGGTTGCTCTGATAGTGGCCTTCAACTCTTCTGCGTTTTTGGGTCTGGCATTCTGCATCTTCCTTTTCACAATACCCCACAGATTTTCTATGGGGCTAAGGTCAGGGGAGTTGGCGGGCCAATTTAGAACAGAAATACCATGGTCCGTAAACCAGGCACGGGTAGATTTTGCGCTGTGTGCAGGCGCCAAGTCCTGTTGGAACTTGAAATCTCCATCTCCATAGAGCAGGTCAGCAGCAGGAAGCATGAAGTGCTCTAAAACTTGCTGGTAGACGGCTGCGTTGACCCTGGATCTCAGGAAACAGAGTGGACCGACACCAGCAGATGACATGGCACCCCAAACCATCACTGATGGTGGAAACTTTACACTAGACTTCAGGCAACGTGGATCCTGTGCCTCTCCTGTCTTCCTCCAGACTCTGGGACCTCGATTTCCAAAGGAAATGCAAAATTTGCATGGTTGGGTGATGGTTTGGGGTGCCATGTCATCTGCTGGTGTCGGTCCACTCTGTTTCCTGAGATCCAGGGTCAACGCAGCCGTCTACCAGCAGGTTTTAGAGCACTTCATGCTTCCTGCTGCTGACCTGCTCTATGGAGATGGAGATTTCAAGTTCCAACAGGACTTGGCGCCTGCACACAGCGCAAAATCTACCCGTGCCTGGTTTACGGACCATGGTATTTCTGTTCTAAATTGGCCCGCCAACTCCCCTGACCTTAGCCCCATAGAAAATCTGTGGGGTATTGTGAAAAGGAAGATGCAGAATGCCAGACCCAAAAACGCAGAAGAGTTGAAGGCCACTATCAGAGCAACCTGGGCTCTCATAACACCTGAGCAGTGCCAGAAACTCATCGACTCCATGCCACGCCGCATTAACGCAGTAATTGAGGCAAAAGGAGCTCCAACCAAGTATTGAGTATTGTACATGCTCATATTTTTCATTTTCATACTTTTCAGTTGGCCAACATTTCTAAAAATCCCTTTTTTGTATTAGCCTTAAGTAATATTCTAATTTTGTGACACACGGAATTTTGGATTTTCATTTGTTGCCACTTCAAATCATCAAAATTAAATGAAATAAACATTTGAATGCATCAGTCTGTGTGCAATGAATAAATATAATGTACAAGTTACACCTTTTGAATGCAATTACTGAAATAAATCAAGTTTTTCAAAATATTCTAATTTACTGGCTTTTACCTGTAATATGGTTTTTATGAAGCCAGAACAATATTTGATGTTTCCTCTGCCAGGAAAGTATAATGTGTTGCTATTTATTTTAGTGATAAAAAAAATACAACCTGATTAAAAGGTTTTAGTACTTTTTGAGCACATTAAACAAAATTGCAATAATAATGACAACCATAATAATTTTGTTTACAATAATTTTTATTTAGCCATTTTATTTATTATTTTAGTTGTGTCCTCCACCTCCTCCTTAACACAGACAGAACCTATTTTAATTGCTTTTGGTTGTGATTCTTATTCAAGTGCAACATTTTGCTAAGAGTATATTTTATTAATATTTGTTTTATCTAACTTGGATTAAAAGTTTCCATTCCAATTACAGAGTCAAAATACATGAGAAATCCAAGTTTTTTGCATTTGAAAGAGAATACTTTATTATACATTACTTACAGTTAGAGGCGTAACGGTATTATCGATCCCGCGGTATTGTGGTTTCAAAGTCTTCACAATAATGCCGTGACAGTATCGAACAAAAACGTCAATGTGTGGTTTTTGTGGTGCTGTAGCATTGACCGGCACTGAAATTAAACGACATCTCCCAGAATCCTCTGCGCAGCGCCGGGCCGACAAGGCGGGGCGCATGGAACCACGCCATCAGCAGGAAGTGAAGTGTGTTTGTAGTAGATGAGACATTTCCTGAAAATTTCATCAAGATGGATCCATAACTGTTTTGAGTTATGCTGCTAACAAACAAACCTTGGTGAAAACATAACCTCTTTGGCGGCGGTAAGAAAGCCTGCGTTTTGCAAAGTCAAGTGTGAGACTTTTGTCTCAAGCGTTTCCAAGGCGACACAGAGCCGGCCGGTCACGTTGCACCACACGGAGGGAAATCACACCTAGAAATTGTACACCGCGGGAAATATGAGTAAACTGAAAATTCATCCATACCATTTTCTACTGCTTCCCTCTCTCAATGTCGCGGGGGGCTGGAACCTATGCAGCTGCGCTCACCTCATAAAAAGTCACCCTGAAAATATATTTAAAGCCAGCGAAGCCAAACATCAGTTTGTGAGGTATTTACATTATTAAAAAGTTATGTTAGGTAACTTTTCTGAGAAACAGCATATTCCAGACTGTTCACTGTGGAGGACACTGCTTCTCAGAAAGTAAAAGTTGCCAGACACTTAAGTGAACATTGTTTTACACTGTATGTTTGCATTGTCACTTTAAAGACGTCAACTACGGTAAGTTATTTTTTAGTGTTTGCTTAACCTCTTAAGGCCCAAGCTGTTTGTTTACATGCTTTTTTTTATTTCTCTTTGCGCTCCCTAATTAGAATAAAAATTAAGAATCATCTCTTGATATGATGTACTTAGTCCATAAGTACACAAACGTGTACTTCATGTTTAGTGACATGCTAATTCTTATTTTTACACTTTTTTTTTTTTCAAAATTCCACTGTATGGTATACTCTTCTGACACCACCAGATGGCAGTATAAGTGTCCACATAATAGAGATGCGCGGTTTGCGGACACAACCGTGGAGTCCGCGGATTATCCGCGGGTCGGGCGGTTGAAATAAAAATTTAAAAAAAAGATTTTAAATAGATTCAGGCGGGTGGCAGTTAAACCAATTCGGAAATATATATACATAGTTAAATGTTGTTACCCACATACGAAAAACGAGCAGGCACCTGCAGCACGCCACAACAGAAGAAGAAAAAAACAAAGATGGCAACGCCGGCAGCAAACGTGGTACGCGACAAACTAAAAAAGGGAATACTAAAGACCAGGGAAAAAAAAGGCCAGAAAAGTTCAGCGTGGACTCGTTTTTATGAGGTTGTAAATCAGGATGATAGTAATGCTGGCTACGTGATTTGCAAGAGCTGCGACGCTGTTTATGTCTACGACAGTCACAAAACCGGGACATCTAACATGGTGCATCACATTTGTGCAAAACCCCGAACCGCCACAAACACCCTGAGCATGAGCAGTTTCGTCCGCCGTGATCCCAGAAGAGTGCCACAGGATGTTAAAGCAAGATAGAACGCAGCTGCCTGCAGCAGTTTGAGTGGCGCGAGCACGCTTGGAGGTGCGCTCAGCGCGGCTCCCAGATGATTGCGCACTGGTGTGCGTCTGGGCCGTGACAGCGTGGCACGCATTGAATGTCTCTGCTTCATTGGATCAGTCTCCTTTCTTTAACAGGCAAAAGCTTTATAACCTCACTAATGCCTTGCATCGTCTATATTAGATATATAACAACGGGTGGGTGCGGGCGGGTGCGGTTTTGATAAAATGTTAGTTCGGGTGGATGGCGGATGGGTGACGACTTTTGTGATGCGGTTGCGGATGAAATAATTGTTTATCCGCGCATTTCTACCACATAAGCGGCCCAATTCATAAGACCCCAATTCAGTAGTGTACACAATAAGATCTGAAAGGTGCTGTCCACGCATGTGGCCACTAAGCCTTTAGAGTAAAACAGTGGATGTTCCTGCACAATTTTTTGCACTTAAAAATACATGCTTGTAGTAATAAATATGATTAGAACGTCTTAGCATTTCGTTTGTGTTCAATTACAGTAAGTGTGTTTGTCCTAAACATTCCTGCCACTTAATTTTACACTCTTTTTTAGACATATACGACATTAATATTGTTGTACTATTGTACCGTGAGATGTTGATACCGTTACATCCCTACATACAACACATTATTATGGATTATTACATCAGTGGGCAATTTGGGCTCAAACAATGTTGCCAATAGTTCATCGGCAATAATTTGTAGATCAATGTATTGTCGGGCAAAATGTGTTATCAATCCAGGTCTAGTCTGAAACATTCCTTGGGGTCCGCAGTGTATTACGAAGGGCTGCAGGACAAGCTGGCTCAAGTGCGCGACGCCAGGGCCGCCCTCAATGCCCTTCGGGATGAGCACAGAGAGAAAATGCGTCGTGCCGCAGAGGAGGCAGAGAGGCAAAGGCAGATCCAGCTGGCACAGAAACTGGAAATCATGAGACAGAAGAAGCAGGTATTTAAGGCTCCTTAAATAGTTCACCTGTTGCCAGTCTGTTACCATGCTTGAATGTTTGTATTCATGTGCCGTAGGAATACTTGGAGATGCAAAGGCAACTGGCTATTCAGCGCTTGCAGGAGCAAGAAAAGGAACGGCAGATGCGTCTGGAGCAGCAGAAGCACACCATCCAGATGAGAGCTCAGATGCCTGCTTTCTCTCTGCCCTACGCGCAGGTACGCATGCACACCTGTGCCTGCCCTTTTACACTCTTAAGTCCCTCACCACGTGACAATACAATCCACTTTTGTATCACACAGATGTCACTGCCACCGAACGTAGCAGGAGGGGTGGTGTACCAGCCTGGGGCTCCACCCAGCTACCCGGGCACCTTTAGTCCAGCTGGCTCGGTGGAGGGTTCACCTATGCACAACATCTATATGAACCAGCCCGGCCAGACTGCGCCACCACAGTATCAGGCCATGCCCACTGCTGCCACAGGTATCTCAGGCCACACTTGTTTTTCAGCTTGTTAACGTTTCGTTAATCCAGTGTTTTTCTAGTGTGCCGCGGCACACTAGTGTGCCGTGAGATACAGTCTGGTGTGCTGTGGGAGATTATGTAATTTCACCTATTTGGGTTAAAAATAAAGATGTCCGATAATGTCTTTTTTGCCGATATCCGATATTGTCCAACTCTTAATTACCAATTCCGATATCAAGCGATACCGATATATACAGTGGTGGAATTAACACATTATTATGCCTAATTCTGTTGTGATGCCCCGCTGGATGCATTAAACAATGTAACAAGGTTTTCCAAAATAAATCAACTCAAGTTATGAAAAAAAAATGCCAACATGGCTCTGCCATATTTATTATTGAAGTCACAAAGTGCATTATTTTTTTTAACATGCCTCAAAACAGCAGCTTGGAATTTGTGACATGCTCTCTCTGAGAGAGCATGAGGAGGTTGAGGTGGGCGGGGTTGAGGTTGGGGGGGGTGTATATTGTAGCGTCCCGGAAGAGTTAGTGCTGCAAGGGGTTCTGGGTATTTGTTCTGTTGTGTTTATGTTGTGTTACGGTGCAGATGTTCTCCCGAAATGTGTTTGTCATTCTTGTTTGGTGTGTGTTCACAGTGTGGCGCATATTTGTAACAGTGTTAAACTTGTTTATACGGCCACCCTCAGTGTGACCTGTATGGCTATTGACCAAGTATGTGTTGCATTCACTTGTGTGTGTGTGTGTGTGTGTGTGAAAAGCCGTAGATATTATGTGACTGGGCCGGCACGTAAAGGCAGTGCCTTTAAGGTTTATTGGCGCTCTGTACTTCTCCCTACGTCCGTGTACCGCTCCATACAGCGGCGTTTTAAAAAGTCATAACCTACTCAGTAGCCTAATGGTTAGAATGTCCGCCCTGAGATGGGTAGGTTGTGAGTTCAAACCCCGGCCGAGTCATACCAAAGACTATAAAAATGGGACCCATTACCTCCCTGCTTGGCACTCAGCATCAAGGGTTGGAATTGGGGGTTAAATCACCAAAAATGATTCCCGGGCGCTGCTGCCCACTGCTCCCCTCACCTCCCAGGGGGTGAACAAGGGGATGGGTCAAATGCAGAGGACAAATTTCACCACACCTAGTGTGTGTGTGACAATCATTGGTACTTTAACTTTAACTTTAATTTTAACTTTTTTAAAACCGATACCGATAATTCCCGATATTACATTTTAAAGCATTTATTGGCCGATAATATCGGCAGTCCGATATTATCGGACATCTCTAGTTAAAAATATTTTTTGCAAATCAGTAATTATAGTCTGCAAATTATGTGCCGTTGTTGAGTGTCGGTGCTGTCTAGAGCTCGGCAGAGTAACCGTGTAATACTCTTCCATATCAGTAGGTGGCAGCAGGTAGTTAATTGCTTTGTAGATGTCGGGAACAGGTTGTGTGAGACGACAAGGGTTTGTCGTTGTATCTAATGCTTAAACCAAAAATAAACAAAAGGTGAGTGCCCCTAAGAAAAGGCATTGAAGCTTAGGGAAGGCTATGCAGAACAAAACTAAAACCTAACTGGCTACAAAGTAAACAAAAACAGAATGCTGGACGACAGCAAAGACTTACTGTGGAGCCAAGACGGCGTCCACAAATTACATCCGAACATGACATGACAATCAACAATGTCCCCACAAAGAAGGATAAAAACTAACTGAAATAGTCTTGATTGCTGAAACAAAGTAGATGCGGGGAATAGCGTTTAAGGAAACTGCTACAGGAAAACACCAACAAAACAGGAAAAGCCACCAAAAGAGGAGCGCAAGACAAGAACTAAAACACTACACACAGGAAAACAGCAAAAAAGTCCAAATAAGTCAGGGTGTGATCTGACAGTACACCTACTTTGAGACAAGAGCTATAGTGATGCATGCTTGGTTATGCTTTAAAGTCATATCCAACAATTGCGACAACAACATTTTATTGTCAACATCGGCTATTGAGTTACATTTTTTTATGATTTCTGCCAGTGGTGTGCCTCCACATTTTTTCAGTTAAAAAAATGTGCCTCGGCTCAAAAAAGGTTGAAAAATACTGCGTTAACCATCCTCTGCTTCTACAGATCCCAACATGGTTAATGCATACATGTATCCACCTGCTGGCGCCAATGGACAGCCCGCCCCTCCTCCTGGTCAAGCCCCGCCTACCACAAGTACACCGGCTTACTCCAACTACCAGCCCACTCCTACACAAGGCTACCAGGTCGGGTCCTCAGTAGACTTTCTTCTCAGCACATGCAGATGCATCATCGCACTAATGGTCGTCCTCCTTGCCACACAGAATGTGGCGTCGCAGGCCCAGAGCATGCCCCCCATGTCCCAGGCAGGCCCCACTAACGGTATGAGCTACATGGGCTACCAGCCGTACAGCATGCAGAATATGATCACGGCACTGCCGGGGCAGGACCCCAACATGGCCCAACAACAGTCGTACATGTCTGGTCAGCAGCCCATGTATCACCAGGTCAGTCATCACAATGTGTTCTTGAAACAACTTTGACTCCTAATTTTCATATTGTACTATTATAAACTATTTCCAATATGCGTTGGTGGTCACACAGTATTGTATTGTCCAAAAATCTTGCTTAATGCTGAAACTAAGTCAGTTAAATGTACAGGTAAAAGCCAGTAAATTAGAATATTTTGAAAAACTTGATTTATTTCAGTAATTGCATTCAAAAGGTGTAACTTGTACATTATATTTATTCATTGCACACAGACTGATGCATTCAAATGTTTATTTCATTTAATTTTGATGATTTGAAGTGGCAACAAATGAAAATCCAAAATTCCGTGTGTCACAAAATTAGAATATTACTTAAGGCTAATACAAAAAAGGGATTTTTAGAAATGTTGGCCAACTGAAAAGTATGAAAATGAAAAATATGAGCATGTACAATACTCAATACTTGGTTGGAGTTCCTTTTGCCTCAATTACTGCGTTAATGCGGCGTGGCATGGAGTCGATGAGTTTCTGGCACTGCTCAGGTGTTATGAGAGCCCAGGTTGCTCTGATAGTGGCCTTCAACTCTTCTGCGTTTTTGGGTCTGGCATTCTGCATCTTCCTTTTCACAATACCCCACAGATTTTCTATGGGGCTAAGGTCAGGGGAGTTGGCGGGCCAATTTAGAACAGAAATACCATGGTCCGTAAACCAGGCACGGGTAGATTTTGCGCTGTGTGCAGGCGCCAAGTCCTGTTGGAACTTGAAATCTCCATCTCCATAGAGCAGGTCAGCAGCAGGAAGCATGAAGTGCTCTAAAACTTGCTGGTAGACGGCTGCGTTGACCCTGGATCTCAGGAAACAGAGTGGACCGACACCAGCAGATGACATGGCACCCCAAACCATCACTGATGGTGGAAACTTTACACTAGACTTCAGGCAACGTGGATCCTGTGCCTCTCCTGTCTTCCTCCAGACTCTGGGACCTCGATTTCCAAAGGAAATGCAAAATTTGCATGGTTGGGTGATGGATTGGGGTGCCATGTCATCTGCTGGTGTCGGTCCACTCTGTTTCCTGAGATCCAGGGTCAACGCAGCCGTCTACCAGCAAGTTTTAGAGCACTTCATGCTTCCTGCTGCTGACCTGCTCTATGGAGATGGAGATTTCAAGTTCCAACAGGACTTGGCGCCTGCACACAGCGCAAAATCTACCCGTGCCTGGTTTACGGACCATGGTATTTCTGTTCTAAATTGGCCCGCCAACTCCCCTGACCTTAGCCCCATAGAAAATCTGTGGGGTATTGTGAAAAGGAAGATGCAGAATGCCAGACCCAAAAACGCAGAAGAGTTGAAGGCCACTATCAGAGCAACCTGGGCTCTCATAACACCTGAGCAGTGCCAGAAACTCATCGACTCCATGCCACGCCGCATTAACGCAGTAATTGAGGCAAAAGGAGCTCCAACCAAGTATTGAGTATTGTACATGCTCATATTTTTCATTTTCATACTTTTCAGTTGGCCAACATTTCTAAAAATCCCTTTTTTGTATTAGCCTTAAGTAATATTCTAATTTTGTGACACACGGAATTTTGGATTTTCATTTGTTGCCACTTCAAATCATCAAAATTAAATGAAATAAACATTTGAATGCATCAGTCTGTGTGCAATGAATAAATATAATGTACAAGTTACACCTTTTGAATGCAATTACTGAAATAAATCAAGTTTTTCAAAATATTCTAATTTACTGGCTTTTACCTGTATTTAGTAAGCATCACACACAATAACATGAGGAAGTGGTACAGAAAGACCCAAACGTTAGCAACACAAGCATAGTGAGCTATAGTGCTAACGTTAGAGTCACATGCATAGACATCTTATAAGTAGACGCAGCATTGGCTGCTGTGACGCGAGAAATTGGGCCGCCATCTTGAAGTGGTGATGAGGAGCCGGCGAGCAGCCTAAACTGACAGTTGACAGGTAGAAAACAAAGATGCTAAACTGACATTTGACATGTAGAAAATAAAGATGCTAAACTGACAGTTGACAGGTAGAAAACAAAGATGCTAAACTGACAGTTGACATGTAGAAAACAAAGATGCTAAACTGACAGTTGACAGGTAGAAAACAAAGATGTTGTTCAGCGTTTTCCTGCTCAAATGAGCGGACTGTTGAAAATAGGAACCCGGGGATTACTTTTCTCAAGTAAGATTTAACATTAACGTACTATTGGTTGTATTATCGGGGCGGCATGGCGTAGTGGGTAGAGCAACCGTGCCAGAAACCTGAGGGTTGCGGGTTCGCTCCCCGCCTCTTACCATCCAAAAATCGTGGCCGTTGTGTCCTTGGGCGGGACACTTCACCCTTTGCCCCCGGTGCCACTCACACCGGTGGACTGAATGATGAATGATAAGTGGTGGTCGGAGGGGCCGTTGGCGCAAATTGCAGCCACGCTTCCGTCAGTCTACCCCAGGGCAGCTGTGGCTATGAAAGTAGCTTACCACCACCAGGTGTGAATGATTGATGGGTTCTACATGTAAAGCGACTTTGGGTACTTAGAAAAGCCATATATAAATCCCAGTTATTATTATTATTATTATTATTATTTTGTGAAAAGAATATTACCACAGAGTTGAGAAGGAGCAAAGATCTTCAATAGTACTGAAATCCTAGCCGCTAGCAAACAAGAGTATGACCATAATAGAATTGCTTGTCAATGAAATTAATTACATTTAAGCATGTCATACCTGAATAACATAAAGTTTAAATAAATGATGAAGATAAAGATTGTAAAAGCCAACAGGGGTAAAAGTTAGGACCACAGTCCAGATTTTGTAAGAGGGGGGTAATGTATGTTAGCTAACTAGACAATCAGATGGACAGTGGCTATACAGTATTATACCAGCTCAATTTAGTCGAGCTTTTCCAACCCAATTTTGTGTAGCTCACCTTCGTGAAATATGTGGGACTTTTATCCAAAGCGACATACATAACAAATACATATAAACAATCACTGTAAACAAGATCATTTAAGGGAAGAATGTAATACAAAATATCAATACAAAGTGTCAAGACAGAATAAACTCCCTGCTGCTGCAGCAACAGAGATACAGTCTTTAAGATATATAGATATCTAATGTATTCATACATTGTTTATGTAGCATGTGTATATATAACCTAATCATATTTTTTCTTCAATTTAAAAATAGCTGACCCTTCTCTGGGATTATATTCCCAGTTTTGATCTCGGACGTCTGGTCACTTATAGCATATAAGAATATTCTATTACTGTTAAGCAAACTATGAATAATAAAACATGTGTCCTTTATCATAGCTACACGTATGAGAAAAAAGCGCGTGAAAATCAGTGGTATTCAGTGAGGTTAGATGGAGCGGATCACCACTCCAAGATGGCGGCCCCGCGTCTCGTCAGCGCCAGTAGGAAGTAGCGCTCCATGCTGCGTACCCTTAGAAGATGTCTATGGTCACATGGTAATAGCATCATCATGCTAGGTTGTCCTACTGTATTTAAAAAACAACTGATCAAACTTTCATGTCTGTAGATGACACTGGATAGATGGCAACTTGTTTTAAGAGGTGTAGTGAAGCCTTTGTTTTGAATAAAGCTGTTGTCTGTGAAATGGTGGACTATACATCCGACTGGTTCATCTAGCACAGCCCTGGGCAAAATTAAGGCCCGGGGGCCGCATGCGGCCCTTTCAGCTTTTCAATCTGGCCCGCCGGACATTCCCAAATAATTATTTTAGTTGTTTAAGATGTAAAGTGTAGCTGCCATTATGATGTGCTGTGACATTTTCAAATGACCGTAAGTCTTCAACTATACATAATGGTTGGAATCTGCGCTTTTGCATGAAATACTAGTTTTTATGGTAATCTAATTAGTTACTATGGTAATATAATTAGTTACTATGGTAATCTAAGTCACAGCAGCTCAGACAAGGCACCAAGCAGTGTGGGCGGGGAGCGTTTCCACAGAGTGTTTCCAGAGCGGCCAGCCTGAAATGTGGGTGTCAGGGACAGACGCGAAGGAGATTTATACAACAAAGTTCGAAAGCTTAGTGATGTATCAGATATTATTTTTTGCATTTCGCTGTGTTAGTTGCATTTTTGTTGCGTTTCACTTGATTGTAAAATATGTCCATCAAATTTTGTCAATATTCAGTGTTTTGTCCTTCGTAGTTAATATTGTAAATCCCACATTCTTTATTTTCATGTACATAGAATGGGTGTCTCATTCAGTAAAAAAATTTAAAATTCCATTACGTTTTTTTAAGGTGGTCTGTCATTAGGGCCCGCAATGGCCCATTGCAGAAGGACTCCCGAAGGGAGTCCTTATGCAATGGGACATAAGGACCTATTGTATTTGTAACGTTTTATTATTCTTCTTTCTTATTCTTCCGCACCCACAACAAACTGTAATTTGACCCACTTAACATGCTTCAAAACTCACCATATTTTACCCACACATCAGGACCTGCGAAAATTGCCTTTTTAAAAAAAAACCGAACCCCAAAACTCAAAATTGCGCTCTAGCGCCCCCTAGAAAAAAAAAAACTAGACTGGCTGTAACTCCCACTAGGAAGGTCGGAGAGACATGACTAGTTCTCATAATTGTATATCCTCGGGCTAAAATCTACAGGAAGTTGGCAATTCCCCCTTCAAGACAAAAAAGTACTAAAAACAGTCACTTTTGCCTCTTTGAGCTGTAATTTGACCCCCTTAACATGCTTCAAAACTCACCAAACTGAACGCACACATCAGGACTGGCAAAAACTGTGATCTAATAAAAAACCTAACCCCAAATTCAAAAATTGCGCTCTAGAGCAATTTTTGAATAAAACGGAGAAAAAACTGCTCCTCGGAAGAAAAAAATTACAAAACTGCCTGTAACTCCCACTGGGAAGGTCGGAGAGACATGAAACAAAAACCTCTCCGTAGGTCTCACTTAGACCTACATTTCATAAATTGACTACCCCCAGCAAAAATCAACAGGAAGTTTGCTATTCCCCCTTCAAAACAATTTTTTTGTAAAAACCAGTCACCTTCCTTCAAAAACGAACTCCTCTGAGCGCGTTTGTCGTTTCGCCTTCAAACTAACACAGGAGAGACATTGAACTCTTGTGATTACAACAACAGAAGCGCTTTTTAATTAACTGCTCCGGTTTTGATTTTATGACCCTTCAAAGACCCGCTGCGCTGATGCTGCTGCAATGCTGTTTTTTTAAGATGGCTGCTTAAAAGCAGGAAGCACCAACGTGCCCACACAATGCAGACAAGGTAGGTACACTAGACAAAAGTCTTGGGACACTTCAGACTACAAGTAGACAAAAGTATTGGGACACTTAGGACTAGCACCTGCCAAATACGCGGGCCCGAACAACGCTGCTTGCAGCTTTAATTGTTTTTAGTTTTCAATCAGACATTATTGTGACATTATTTTGTATTTCTCTTCCTAAAAATAGATATGCCGGCCCCCCAGACAATTTTTTTTCTCTATATTTGGCCCCCTGAGTCAAAATAATTGCCCAGGCCTGATCTAGCATGTCCTTGAGAACGATAAGTTTTCTTTCATAACCTCATGACTGTAAAAAAAGAGCATTTGAGCATCTCTTCTCTCAAAAGTGGAACAAAGGAGTGTGGCAGATCATGCATTAAGTGCTTATAAACAGCACCTAGGGACGCATATTACTGTTAGAACATCATTAAAAAGTCAATTTTATGTAATCATTCAATGGTACTATCTGGTCTTGTCGCTCCCAGGTGGCCCCCCCTGGTGGGCCTCAGCAGCCTGCACCACCACCACAGCAGCAGCAGCAGCAGCAGCAGCAGCAGCAGCAACCCCCTCAGGTGGTGGCTGGCAGTGTGGAGGCGCAGCTCATCTCTTTTGACTGAAAGCTGGTTGACTTGGGATCAGGGTCTGACACACTACTCACCCCCCTCCTTTTCTCTCCTCTCCCTCCACCTTGCTGCCATGTTGTGTCGCAATGTTAAAAAATGGTAATTATCTTACTGTGTCAAGCCGGAGAGTGTAACACTGCATCTTCCTCTCTTCACTGACCTTTATATTTGTCCCTGAAATTAATTAGCCGAAGCTTACAACTATTCAGTGCTCTTAATAATGTTTAAGAAAAAAAAGACAGAACATTCTCTCTTTTTTTTAAAGTCGAAAACAGGCATGTTGATTTTTAATTTAAGCCCTGTCCGAACACTTCATTTGACTGGCTGGAAGAATGTGTGGTGTTTGTGTATGTGTGTCAAGTAAGGAAGCACAGTCCAAGGTGTGGGAGAAATAGCACTAACTTACCATCGCCATCATCAGCAGGATCACAGTTGTAGCGTAATATAGTCTCATCTTTTGTTTATTTATTGTGAATTGGCTTTATTATTATGGTTGGACAATTCAAGTCAAACAGCTAATATCAGTCATGTACAACTAGTACTTATTTCATCATCAAAATGACATCCTTCAACCTGTAATGATCAGCAAATGGCCACCATTCCTTGCGTATTTGGTTGTGTGCATGTGGACACATGGAAAAAGGCTTTGATTAAAGGCTGCATGTATTTATCAGTGAGCTTATATCTCTTAACGCCTTCATTTGTGATTTACTTTACATCCATTATAGTCCTCTGTTGTGACTTTAAAAGGTCATTTTAAATTTATATTTAATAAAGATCTGGTTCTTAATGTCCACTCGCTGCAGTCTTTTTCCTTTTCATTCCCCAGAGGAAAGAACAAGCTTTATTTTCATGTGAAGATGAGGCATTTGTATTCTTCCGTCTCAATCTTAAGGAGAAAATAATATCATGAAGAGCTTGTTGGTGCTTCCTTGTATTGATGATATTATGCCACTTACCATACTATCAGGAAGTCCCCACTCTGTATTCTTGTGTGACACAATATGACTTCAAAGTTTTGATGATTTAGCTCAGTGGTCTTTGAGGTACTGCAGGAGATTGTGACATTTTTGGCAAAGACTTTGGAAATATATTATAGTACGTATTTAATTTTTTCACGGATGTAGATGTCTTCAAATATATATTAACATTGATCCAACACACTGTTACTGTACTGAACCATACCTGCCAACTACTCCGGTTTTCCCGTAATTAGTACGGTTTTCATCAACCTATTCCGGGTTACGGTTGCAGTGATAAAAAATACGGTTTTTCATTAATTAAAAAAAATAATTTTTTTTTAAGTTTTATTCACGAAATCGCGTAACAACAATGACAATCGACACTGCTTCCCGTAACTTCCTATCGAGCCATTCCGAATGCCATGCGCGAGGCTATTTATAGCACCGCTGCCAAGCACGAGGCACCAGTTGCCATTGTTTCCAAACGAGCGAACGATCATGGAATCAGCCGGAGAAAAATCGCATACGAGTCTTAAACCGAAAAGAAAACTGCAGTCATTCCGTGAAGAATATTCAAAAGCCTATCCGGGAATAATTATCCGTTCCAAAAAGGGTGAAAACTATGGCAATTGCACCTTGTGCAGACAAGATTTTTCGATCGGACACGGAGGAATTAGCGATGTAAAAGACCACGTTGGGACAAAAAAACACAAGTCTAATGCCGTTGCTAGCGATACAAGTGGAAAACTTTCAACGTTTTTCGTCGCCCAAACAGATTCTTTGGATGTGATAAATGCCAAAGTTTTATTTACGGAGGCAATAATTGAGCATGGACTAGAATAAATTTGGATTTTAGCCACAAAAAGGTAATGACACCAATGTTATCTATTGGAATTGTTTAGTACTGTTATACTGTTAAAAGTGTTTATACTATTTATGCTTTCAAGTCCAAGTTGAAGAAATCTTGTTAAATGTTGACAGCATAACTACCAAAATACAGAAGTATGTCCTTAATATTTTTGCAGTGCTATTTCTGTTGAAAAGTTCAAATGATTACATTAGAGATGTGATGTGCCACTTTTCAAGTGTCTGATGGCTTCAATTAATTTTCATGAATTTTTCATATTTTGAATTCTTTTGAAAGGCTTACAAAAAAACTACATTTGAATTGTAATTCCATGCTATTGACAGGACTATTAATTGTAATGAAGTTAGCTTACCATGTTTACAGTATGATAATTGTGATAGAAATGTGAATTTTAGGCACAGAATATTTTTTACAATTGAACAAGGCAGTAGATTATACAAGCTTGGACAGAAAGTTAATAATGACACCAATTTTTTTTTTAATGGAATTGTTTAGTACTGTTTTACCATTTGTTTACTGTAAAAAGTGTTTATACTTTCAATTAACAAATTGAAGTCTTGTGAAAGGTTGACAGGATAACTGGCATTAACTGTCAAAATAATTTCAAACTATTGAAGTTAGCTTACAGAATAAACATGTCAATCAACCCATATGATTTTTGCTGTAATATTTTTGTTTTGAAAAGTCACTGTGACTGATAGAAAAGTGATGGTTTTAGCAACATTTTAACCTGTCTGAATGCTAATAATCATTTTGCGTCGGGGGGGCGAAGGAACCCCCCACCAGGACTTTGTCCTGGACCTACCGGGGCCTACGGCCCCTGGACCCTGGCTACTAGGTTTTTCTGATTTCAAAAGTTGGCAGGTATGCTGAACTGATAAATGGGCTTTTAACAAAGGATTGGACACCAATATTATTATTATCGCAATTGGCCATCATTAAAAATAGTTAGTATTAATAATGTATGTGAAAGTTACAATGGTCATTGATTCTGTGTTGGTAGGAAAAGAGGAGGTTGTAAATGATTTTGCCTGAAAGACAACAGAGGTTAAAGAAGGTATGGTAGACACGACTGCAAATCAACAGCAGAGATTAAGTAAGCGTAATCAAGGGCCCTTTTTTTCCATTGTGTTGTCGTATAAATGTAGTATTTAGTTCAATGCAGTCAGGCAGGCTGTTCATTGTGCAGTCCGTGTGGAGCAATTGACAAAACGTGATGTGGGACACGATCGGTCAGAGAGACAACATTGTAGTTCTCTTTTTGTTTCATTTAGTCTCAACGTGGAAAATGTATGATAGTAAAATGTTAGAACACGGAAGACAAAAAGCATAACAAATGTCTGACTAACTCAGTTCATTTTGGCACTAAAAAACTCCATACAATCAAGACACTGGTTATTGGAACAGGAGTTTGTTATTTGTCACCGATTCTGTTCATAACTTTTATGGACAGAATTTCTAGGCGCAGTCAAGGCGTTGAGGGGATCCGGTTTGGTGGCTGCAGGATTACCGGTAGGTCTCTGCTTTGTGCAGATGATGTAGTCCTGATGGCTTCATCTGGCCAGGATCTTCAGCTCTCACTGGATCGGTTCGCAGCCGAGTGTGAAGCGACTGGGATGAGAATCAGCACCTCCAAGTCCAAGTCCATGGTTCTCGCCCGGAGAAGGGTGGAGTGCCATCTCTGGGTTGGGGAAGAGACCCTGCCCTAAGTGGAGGAGTTCAAGTACCTCAGAGTCTTGTTCATGAGTGAGGGAAGAGTGGATGGTGAGATCGACAGGCGGCGTCTTCAGTAATGCGGACGCTGTATCGATCCGTTGTGGTGAAGAAGGCAAAGCTCTCAATTTACCGGTCAATCTACGTTCCCATCCTCACCTATGGTCATGAGCTTTGGGTTATGACTGAAAGGACAAGATCACGGGTACAAGCGGCCCAAATGAGTTTCCTCAGGTGTCGGGGCTCTCCCTTAGAGATAGGGTGAGAAGCTCTGCCATCCGGGAGGAGCTCAAAGTAAAGCTGCTGCTCCTCCACATGGAGAGGAGCCAGATGAGGTGGTTCGGGCATCTGGTCAGGATGCCACCCGAACGCCTCCCTTGGGAGGTGTTTAGGGCACGTCCGACCATGGGGAAGACCCAGGACACGTTGGGAAGACTTTGTCTCCCGGCTGGCCTGGGAACGCCTCGGGATCCCCCGGGAGGAGCTGGACGAAGTGGCTGGGGAGAGGGAAGTCTGGGCTTCCCTGCTTAGGCTGCTGCCCCTGCGACCCCACCTTGGATAAGGCGAAGAAGATAAGATGGATGGAGTTTGTTACATTATGGTGGTGCCATTAATTGCATATGCCTGGAAAATGAAATACAAGAAAGTTATTATTCTGATTTCTGTGGTAAGAAAATAGCTACATGTAATCAAAAGGCCATTTTGTTTGAGGATCTGACCTACCTCGCTGAAACACCCATAAAGTATTTAAAAAATGCATGTTCGGTTGCCAAATTGAGCGGTAGTATTATTGTAACCTCCCTGTGCTGTTTTAAAGGCAGTAAAGTAACGGAAGCAATGACACCACAGGAAGCATGAGAAAGCCCCGTCCACCTCTCCCACGGCTCACTGGCATCCAGGTGTACAAGGTTGCAGCACCGTCTCATGTTGGTGACAGCAACGTATGTCTTGATGCTGCAACAACTCATGTTTTACATGTGCTTCCTCGTATGTCATAACCTGCCTGGTCCGAGCCTCCTCTGGGATGTCCGCTGGCTTCCAGGTGACAAAGGGCATCTTCTGGGCAGCGGTCCGAGCGCAACCACCTCCCAGTTCGTCTCAGCCTGAGGAGACCACAACACGGCCTGCAGTCAAGACAATGATGAACCATATTGCCTTCCTCCAGGTATCCCTGTTTTAATGTCTCGCTGTCTCACCTTTGCCTGATGGACAATATGGAGGCAATGGCATGTTGAGGTTGAGGATTCCTTGTAGAAATACAGCATGGTGTGGCTTTAGTACCACATGTAGTGTGCAAGCTTCATCTAGTGCTATGCAGAAATGCGAGCAATTGATTTGTTCAGAAATAAAATGAGCAACATACATGTTAAAGAACTGTTTCCTGAAATTAAATGAAAAGAGGTTTCAAAAAAGGTGGTGATTACAACGGAAATCATTTTTGCGCATGTGCTTGTGTGAACACTTTCCACATTCCATCCATCCATCCATCTTCTTCCGCTTATCCGAGGTCGGGTCGCGGGGGCAGCAGCTTAAGCAGGGAAGCCCAGACTTCCCTCTCCCCAGCCACATGGTCCAGCTCCTCCCGGGGGATCCCGAGGCGTTCCCAGGCCAGCCGGGAGAGATAGTCTTCCCAGCGTGTCCTGGGTCTTCCCCGTGGCCTCCTACCGGTCGGACGTGCCCGAAACACCTTCCTAGGGAGGCGTTCGGGTGGCATCCTGACCAGATGCCCGAACCACCTCATCTGGCTCCTCTCCATGTGGAGGAGCAGCGGCTTTACTTTGAGCTCCCCCCGAATGACAGAGCTTCTCACCCTATCTCTAAGGGAGAGCCCCGCCACTCGGCGGAGGAAACTCATTTCGGCCGCTTGTACCCGAGATCTTGTCCTTTCGGTCATGACCCAAAGCTCATGACCATAGGTGAGGATGGGAACGTAGATCGACCGGTAAATCGAGAGCTTTGCCTTCCGGCTCAGCTCCTTCTTCACCACAACGGATCGATACAGCGTCCGCATTACTGAAGACGCCGCACCGATCCGCCTGTCGATCTCACGATCCACTCTTCCCCCACTCGTGAACAAGACTCCGAGGTACTTGAACTCCTCCACTTGGGGCAAGATCTCCTCCCCAACCCGGAGATGGCACTCCACCCTTTTCCGGGCGAGAACCATGGACTCGGACTTGGAGGTGCTGATTCTCATCCAAGTCGCTTCACATTCGGCTGCGAACCGATCCAGTGAGAGCTGAAGATCCTGGCCAGATGAAGCCATCAGGACCACATCATCTGCAAAAATCAGAGACCTAATCCTGCAGCCACCAAACCAGATCCCCTCAACGCCTTGACTGCGCCTAGAAATTCTGTCCATAAAAGTTATGAACAGAATGGGTGACAAAGGGCAGCCTTGGCGGAGTCCAACCCTCACTGGAAACGTGTCCGACTTACTACCGGCAATGCGGACCAAGCTCTGGTACTGATCATACAGGGAGCGGACTGCCACAATCAGACAGTCCGATACCCCATACTCTCTGAGCACTCCCCACAGGACTTCCCGAGGGACACGGTCGAATGCCTTCTCCAAGTCCACAAAGCACATGTAGACTGGTTGGGCAAACTCCCATGCACCCTCAAGGACCCTGCCGAGAGTATAGAGCTGGTCCACAGTTCCACGACCAGGACGAAAACCACACTGTTCCTCCTGAATCCGAGGTTCGACTATCCGGCGTAGCCTCCTCTCCAGTACACCTGAATAGACCTTACCGGGAAGGCTGAGGAGTGTGATCCCACGATAGTTAGAACACACCCTCCGGTTCCCATCCTCACCTATGGTCATGAGCTTTGGGTTATGACCGAAAGGACAAGATCACGGGTACAAGCGGCCCAAATGAGTTTCCTCAGGTGTCGAGGCTCTCCCTTAGAGATAGGGTGAGAAGCTCTGTCATCCGGGAGGAGCTCAAAGTAAAGCTTCTGCTCCTCCACATGGAGTTTCCTCACTTTCCACATTCCGAAGAGATCTAATGCAAGACTGACAACACAAATCTGGCTATTTATTCAATGAGTGCTTTTTTTCGATTTTTATCCCAAAACCAGTTTGAATATATATTTTTTAACAATTACACTAAGAGTAGAACACGGTTTGCTCTGGAAAATCTCAACACCTGAAAAGGAGTGGATTAGCACAGTGAGCGGGGCTCCATCTAGTGGTACCCCAAAAAAAATCAGTTTATTAAAGTACAGTGTTTTATTTTCCTATATTGACATTCAATCACAGTGTGACTGTTCAAACGGTGTGTAATGTTACACTGGCTAAACATCTCTGCTATGTCTTAAGGAATGCTTAAGCCTACTAGACTGAAGTATTTTAACGTTGGTCATTATGGTGCTTGGAGAGCTGAGTGTTTTCTGGGATGTTACTTGCTGAAAAATAAAGTTTGAGAACCAGTGCTGTAGAGCTTTATAGCAAGAACTGGGAACAAATTCACTCACTCCACATCCCCACAGTGATAGTGCCCTGGGGTTATAATAATAATAATAGTTATTTTATTTCAAGACCCAGGGGAATCCATATCACAGAAGAAAAAACACAATGGGACGGCGTGGCGCAGTGGTAGAGTGGCCGTGCGCAACCCAAGGGTCCCTGGTTCAATCCCCACCTAGTGCCAACCTCGTCATGTCCGTTGTGTCCTGAGCAAGACACTTCACCCTTGCTCCTGATGGGTGCTGGTTAGCGCCTTGCATGGCAGCTCCCTCCATCAGTGTGTGAATGTGTGTGTGAATGGGTAAATGTGGAAGTAGTGTCAAAGCGCTTTGAGTACCTTGAAGGTAGAAAAGCACTATACAAGTACAACCCATTTATCATTTTTTTAACGATAAAACACAAAAGAAATACAAGCAGAAATAAATTAAATAAAAACTTATGTAACTTATTTTTATGGGCTTTCCTCTTTGTGATGTTAACCTGTTATAGGCTGTTATACAGTATATGCCTTGAGCTCTTATTTTGAAGGCGCTAAGAGCGGAAGTGATGACACGTTGTAGTGGAGCGGAGGTTTTTTGAAAGAAAGAAAACAAAGTGGTCCTCGTGTAAAACTGGAGCCTCCGTGTTTGTTATTTTGTAGTTTTATACAGTTTAGGCGACATTTATAAACCCTCGGTTACATTTACATTTTTTTTTTTAAATAAACCAAAAAAAGCGGCACTGGGAACATGTGTGAAGTATATTGCCCAAATGGCCAAGGACATGGCGGAAGTGCCAGGTGCCATATAAGCGCACCTTAATGTGTGAATTTAAACTAATTATTCACTGCTCATTTTGCAACTATAAATACTATCCAGACGATGTGATAAAAGCTCAACGTAAATATGTTCTGCCTCGGCGGCCACCGTAGCTGGCGCAATGCATGCCGGGTAGGTCAGCTTCACTAAGGACGCCATGTGTCTTCTCTGAAGCGGAGTCTCTTGACAGAACACAACTCAGAACTCTGCTTCTTGTCGCTGACTTTGGCTTCTCGTCTCACACTTTAGGACTCAAGCCAGCATGTTCTGCATCCGAAGAGCGCTGCGGGCCGCGGCTCACATCCACCGGTACGTTCCGTTCATGTAGGACTCAGCATCAGTCTGACCCAGTCAAGGGCAGCGAGCCGGCGTCTGACGTTTGTGTTTGGGCTTTATAGAGTAACATTGTACTAATTCATCAACTTGCCTCACATTGTAGAGCACATACTAACTCTAGAGTTGGATAGCTAGCACACTATGTAGAACACCGTGACTGTGTTCAGTAGTATGCTAGCTGGGTGTAGGTCACGTGACATCTCCTGCACGCTGCCTTGTCTTTTAATGTTTGCTGTCATTCAAACTACTTCTGACAGTCAGACCCTTGACAATCAAGGTCACTCATGTTTAGGAATGATCTAATTTGAAATGTTGAGTTTAAAAGTAGGCTCCAGCACCCCCCTGCGACACGGTAAGGCCGTGTTTTTCAACCACTGTGCCGCGGCACACTAGTGTTCCATTATGCAACTTCACCTAATTGGTCTAGAGAATATTTTCTTGCAAATCAATACAGTATTTTCCGCACTATAAGGCGCACCTTCAATGAATGGCCTATTTTAAAACGTTCGTATATAAGGGGGTGGATGAGATCCGCCCGGAGTTCCTTAAGGCTCTGGATGCTGTGGGGGCTGTCTTGGTTGACAAGACTCTGCAACATCGCGTGGACATCGGGGGCGGTACCTCTGGATTGGCAGACCGGGGTGGTGGTTCCTCTCTTAAAGAAGGGGAACCGGAGGGTGTGTTCCAACTATCGTGGGATCACACTCCTCAGCCTTCCCGGTAAGGTCTATTCAGGTGTACTGGAGAGGAGTAGGGCTGCAGCTAACGATTATTTTTCTATCGATTAATCTATAGATTATTTTTTCGATTAATCGGTTAATCTATAGATTATTTTTTCGATTAATCTATAGATTATTTTTCCTTTTACCGATTTTTTTTTTTTAATTTAAAACGAAGAGGAAAAAATAAATGTAGGCCAGGTTTTTCAAAAGGCATGGCTTTTATTTACAAAAAAAAAAGTATGGCCACTAGTCAGTCAACATTGACAACAACATGACAAAATATTCTGTAACAATGTAAACATTTAAAACTTTTAACATTTAACAAAATTAAAAGTAGCTTATTTGCTTTTTAATGTGCAAATATAAAAGTAAACATCCAGTGCAAATCTTAATATTCTGGAATAGTATTAGCATTTCAAAAGTAAAAGTATTGCTTATTTTGCTTTAAAATGTGCAAAAATAAAGATAAACATCCAATACAAAAAAGTGCAAAACGGAAATATTCTGTAACAAGTGTAAACATTTCAACAAAAGTAAAAGTATTGCTTATTTGCTAAAATGTGCAAAAATAAAGCTAAACATCCAATACAAAAGAGTGTACAGTGTAAACATTTCAACAAAAGTAAAAGTATTGCTTATTTTGCTTAATAACACAACAATGATAGTATGATTAAAGTGAAAGTTAATTGTTGGTTTGTACATAGTATATGTAACTGTTAATGTTGTAAAAGGTATTTGCACAACTAATTAACGTTAGCGTTTGTGACACGTCTTGTGCCGTGGGGTTCTTTCAGGACCGACAGACTGAACGCCAGACGGCTTTGCCAGGTTTACAATCTTTTAATTTTACACAAAGTCTTTTCTCTTCCAACTGCGCGGATCGCGCACCTGGGCACGATTGCGGCGTCGCTCCCGGCGCGCCCCGCCTCGCCGCTCGCTCGCCGGCCCCGCCTCTCCACAGCGTTAAAGAGCGCGTCTTTGTAAACACTGAACAGGCACGCCAAACGCGCCTCTCAGAGCGAAACGGTGTTTTAGTTTATGAATTTACAACGCAGATACAAATGACACATTCATGTTTTTGTGTAATGATGACAACGTATACTCACGCGGACGATTGACTAGTTGATGGTGATGTCAAGAACGCGGTCGGGTGTTTTCTTTTCAAAATTTCGTTCATAGCCGTTGTGCTGCTATGATAGGCCATTTCCGCTCGACACAGTGTGCATACAACATTATTAGGCCGTTTATTGAAATACTCCCACACTTTTGACGACTTTTGGCGTGCTTTTTTCCCCTCGCTCGCACCCCTCGCATCGTCTGCTTTACGCTCCGCCATGACGGTAGTGTGACGTAAATATGCGACGCGTCGACGCACAAAAATGACGCCGACGTATTTACGTAACCGATGACGTCGACGCGTCGTTTCAGCCTTAGAGAACGTATACTCCAATATCACCATATAGTCATTTTCTATATCGCACAGAAACAAACCCACGATATATTGCATATATCGATATATCGCCCAGCCCTAGTGCAAAGCAATAACAATATATCAATAACTCAATGTTGCTCAAACGTTAATGTCACCCAACACACACACAAAATAAACATGTAAAGCTCACTTTATGAAGTTATTCCTCATCCACGAATCCTTCGAATTCTTCTTCAGTGTCCGAATTGAACAGTTGGGCGAATACGGCATCCAACATGCCCGCTGCTGCTCTATTCCTGTGTTCTACTGCGTGACTGATCGCCTTCAGTTTAAACTCTGCGTCGTAAGCGTGTCTCTTAATAGGAGCCATTTTGGGTCTTTACATAAACACACAAATGGAAATGAAACGGCACGCCTCGCGCAGTCATATATCCCAGCATGCACCGCGCGCTTCTTCTACTACGGGGGGAAATGAAGTCGGCAGCTGCTTACCGTAGTTGCGAGACCTGGTGTGGCTCAATATTGGTCCATATATAAGGCGCACCAGATTATAAGGCGCACTGTCAGCTTTTGAGAAAATTGGAGGTTTTTAGGTGCGCCTTATAGTGCGGAAAATACGGTAATTGCATGCAGTACATTTATTTGTTCCTGTCTACATAAAAAAAAAAAGATGAAGTACTTTATTGATGCATATTATTTCCAGGCTTTCAAAATGATGTGGCGGGCCAGATCTGGCCCCCGGGCCTTGAGTTTGACACCTGTGGTCCAGGGAGACCGACGTGTCTGATGCTCATTCAGCAGGGCTCCATAATGCTTGTCCATTCCCACGCTCAATGCCAGCTTTGCTTGAAATGATGGTGATTGTGGCCTCATACCATCTTTATTTCCTTCCCAGGACACTTCTTCACCAACACACGTGTGCGCTTCCACTCCTCAAAACCAACAGCACCCTCGCCGCGCCTTCCTTCGACGGCTCTCCCAAAGACTACTCCCCCAAAATCCAGCAGCTGGTAAACGACATTGCCAACCTCACCTTGTTAGAAGTTTCGGACCTGAATGAGCTTCTCAAGGTATGTATCACAGACTGCCAAGGTACCCGTGGTTGTGGGGGCGTGGCTAGATGACATCATTTTATAACTTGCATAATCTGCTATTATGCATATGTTTTCTTTAAAAATGTTTAAAAAAAAGTATACATGCATTTAAAAACAAATCTGTTATTTATTAATATTAAGGTATATGTTTTTTATATTATATCTGTGGCACTGCCTTGCAGTGGGTTCCCCTGACCACCACACGCTGGCACAAGAGCCCTGGTATTCTGGTTACAATAATGTTTTTATTGAGTCCACCGCACTCGACTTTTCAGTCTTAGTCTCTCTTGCTCTCCGTTGTGCTCTCCAGCGTGTGTCTTTCTCTCTTTCTAACTCCAACTCCAGCCACATGTCTCGTTCCGGCTGCTGCTAATAAGGGCGACAGATGATTAGATAACAAACCCCAGCTGGGCAATCTACTCACCTGCCGCTGGCTTCGAGGCCGGTCCTTACACACTCCGCTCCGCGGCAGGTCCACAGACCACGCCCCCCCTTCCACAATATCGTTTAGCTCTATTTTTACAATTGTTGCTGGTTAATGTACAATGTACTTTGTTGGGAATTTTTCAAGTTTCTAGAGACTTTGAATTACTTTTTCCTTTTATAAAAAGCGTCTAGCCACAAATTTAGCATATTTTTCTGTAGTTATTGAAGACTATACTCGTGTTTACTTCTGTAGCTCCATGTCCTCAACGAACAGTGAGCTGCAGCAAGCCTTTGTTGTCCCAAAACATTCACTGTGGTCACACTTACTACGCTCTGCTGCGAGCCTTCTCTTCTTAAAAGCAGCCATGTCCTCTGAATATTTGCCCGTTTGGTAGATGATTGTTTGCTGGAAAGTCTGGGCTATACTAAAGCATACCTGCCAACTACTCCGGTTTTCCCGTAATTAGTACGGTTTTCATCAACCTATTCCGGGTTACGGTTGCAGTGATAAAAAATACGGTTTTTCATTAATTAAAAAAACTTTTTTTTTTTAAAGTTTTATTCACGAAATCGCGTAACAACAATGACAATCGACACTGCTTCCCGTAACTTCCTATCGAGCCATTCCGAATGCCATGCGCGAGGCTATTTATAGCACCGCTGCCAAGCACGAGGCACCAGTTGCCATTGTTTCCAAACGAGCGAACGATCATGGAATCAGCCGGAGAAACATCGCAAACGAGTCTTACACCGAAAAGAAAACTGCAGTCATTCCGTGAAGAATATTCAAAAGCCTATCCGGGAATAATTATCCGTTCCAAAAAGGGTGAAAACTACGCGAATTGCACCTTGTGCAGACAAGATTTTTCGATCGGACACGGAGGAATTAGCGATGTAAAAGACCACGTTGGGACAAAAAAACACAAGTCTAATGCCGTTGCTAGCGATACAAGTGGAAAGCTTTCAACGTTTTTTGTTGCCCAAACAGTTTCTTTGGATGTGATAAATGCCGAAGTTTTATTTACGGAGGCAATAATTGAGCATGGACTTCCAATCGCACTGGCATGATCAATCTGATAGAATAAATTTGGATTTTAGCCACAAAAAGGTAATGACACCAATGTTATCTATTGGAATTGTTTAGTACTGTTATACTGTTAAAAGTGTTTATACTATTTATGCTTTCAAGTCCAAGTTGAAGAAATCTTGTTAAATGTTGACAGCATAACTACCAAAATACAGAAGTATGTCCTTAATATTTTTGCAGTGCTATTTCTGTTGAAAAGTTCAAATGATTACATTAGAGATGTGATGTGCCACTTTTCAAGTGTCTGATGGCTTCAATTAATTTTCATTAATTTTTCATATTTTGAATTCTTTTGAAAGGCTTACAAAAAGCTACATTTGAATTGTAATTCCATGCTATTGACAGGACTATTAATTTTTAATGAAGTTAGCTTACCATGTTTACAGTATGATAATTGTGATAGAAATGTGAATTTTAGGCACAGAATATTTTTTACAATTGAACAAGGCAGTAGATTATACAAGCTTGGACAGAAAGTTAATAATGACACCAATTTGTTTTTTAATGGAATTGTTTAGTACTGTTTTACCATTTGTTTACTGTAAAAAGTGTTTATACTTTCAATGAACAAATTGAAGTCTTGTGAAAGGTTGACAGGATAACTGGCATTAACTGTCAAAATAATTTCAAACTATTGAAGTTAGCTTACAGAATAAACATGTCAATCAACCCATATGATTTTTGCTGTAATATTTTTGTTTTGAAAAGTCACTGTGACTGATAGAAAAGTGATGGTTTTAGCAACATTTTAACCTGTCTGAATGCTAATAATCATTTTGCGTCGGGGGGCGAAGGAACTCCCCACCAGGACTTTGTCCTGGACCTACCGGGGCCTGCGGCCCCTGGACCCTGGCTACTAGGTTTTTCTGATTTCAAAAGTTGGCAGGTATGCATATATACCGTATTTTCCGCACCATAAGGCGCCCTGGGTTATAAGCCGCGCCTTCAATGAACGGCATATTTCAAAACTTTGTCCACCTATAAGACGCCCCATGTTATAAGCCGCATCTAACTGCGCTAAAGGAATGTCAAAAAAACAGTCAGATAGGTCAGTCAAACTTTAATAATATATTAAAAACCAGCGTGATGTGGGCGCGCATGGAGTCGTATATCAACATGGACGGAGCTGCGTGAAAAAAGCCACCCGGCCTCTTCGCGTAAACTTACCTTAACCACTCGCTCATCTTTTCTTCATCCATCCCTTCGAGTTAGCTTTTATGATGACGCCGGCTGGAAAGGTCTCTTTTGGCAAGGTCTTCCTTTTGAATATCACCATGGGTGGAAGTTTCTGGCCATTAGCATGGCAAGCTAGAACCACAGTGAAGGATGACTTCTCTTTCCCTGTGGTGCGAATATTCACCGTACGTGCTCCCGTTGTATCCACAGTGCGGTTCACAGGAATATCAAAAGTCAGTGGAACCTCGTCCATGTTGATAATGTTCTCTGGCCGGATCTTTTTTTCAGCTATCTTGTTTTTACAATATGCACGGAAAGTAGCCAGCTTTTCTTGAAAGTCTTTAGGCAGTTGCTGTGAAATAGTAATCCGTGTGCGGATGGAGAGATTGCGTCTTTTCATGAACCGGATCCCTGTCGCTTAGTAGGAGCCATTTTGTGGTCTTTACAGATGTAAACACACAAAGGAAATGAAACGTACGGTAATATCCGCGCGCTTTTTCTTCTTCTACGCGGGCGGGTGGTTGCTTACAGTAGAAGAAGAAGCGCTTCCTGTTCTATGGGGGCGGGTGCTTACCTTGGCGGTTGCTTGCGTAGAAGAAGAAGCACTTCCTCTTCTACGGGGAAAAAAGATGGCGGCTGTTTACCGTAGTTGCGAGACCGAAACTTTATGAAAATGAATCTTAATATTTATCCATATATAAAGCGCACCGGGTTATAAGGCGCACTGTCAGCTTTTGAGAAAATTTGTGGTTTTTAGGTGCGCCTTATAGTGCGGAAAATACGGTATGTGGATATTTTGCCTTAGCCTTGAATGAACACTTGATGCATATAATGACAGCAGTATGATGATTCTATGTGTCTACATTAAAACCTTCTTCATTAATATATGCTACTTTTAAACTTTCATGCAGAGAGGGAAATCACAAGTAAAAGTGTATTTATTAAACAGTTATTAAGCAGTGGCACAAACATTCATGTCATTTCCAAACAGAAAGTGCAAGATTGTCAGAGACATTTTAAGACAAGCTATTAGTGCACTTTTGTGCATGATGTCACTAAGATGACATATCAAAACAATACTAAATTAAAGTGCACTTTTTGTACAGAACGCCACAACAATAGTTTAAAACAAATAAAGTGCACTTTTGTGCATGATGTCACACAAGATATTTCAATAAGTGTCAAATAAAATTGAGCTGAATAATAGGAAATCAAATAGTGTATGTCCTTCACTATGTGGTAGGTTCCTGCGGACGTTATCTCCTTCTGTTGTTGACTATTTGTTTCATACGGTGTTTATGTGGAAATGGTGGCTGGGGCATTTTGTGGGTGTGGCATAGAACGGAGATGTTGACATGCGGAGTTTCAAGCACTCTTCTTTCTCTAGCGGGTGACTTTTCAAATGATGCTACATATTAGCAGTAATGCTACTTTTTGTAGCAATGCTTTTGCCCCACACTTGACATATTACGGTTGTCTGTTCAACATCTTCCCACTTGAAGCCAAACCACCGCCAGACGATGGACACCCTGCTGTTTTTCTTGGGAATTAATTCTTCTTCCTTCATTTGTTACCAGATTGGCACCGTCTCTCTCTCTCGTATTACCACTCGCACCGCACCGCTAGCATCACAGCTAACTTTACCCATGCCGCTACCTCTCTGCTCGGCGAGGGTGTATGACGTTGCACACGTGACAGTATGTGACGTATGTAAGAAGGTGCGCTTGTTTTACGTCTCTGTGAGAAGAGGAGACAAGAAAGAGTGATCAAAGCCTGTAGTGTAATGCCCGCAGCTAAAAACAACTGTGTGAGAACGTATACTCCAATCTTACAAACTCCATATATCGCCCAGCCCTACTTGGTTTGAATAAAAACGGAAAGAGTCCGCCGCTGTTTGGGATTCAGTGAAAATCCGGGGTTGGAGGGGAAAGAAGAAGAGTGACACATCCTCGCTGAGAGAGGACATCGACCAGATTGAATTTTAGTTGAGGACCTATTTGTTGTACTGCAGTTCACTTATTGATGCTTTATGTTTATTTTGTTGACAGAAAACATTGAATATTAAGGATGTGGGGATGATGCCAATGGGAGCAATGGCTGCTCCTGGAGCTCAGGTAAGCAAGATCTAAACAAATTATTCACATTCTTTAATCAATATGCTCAATAAGTACTTATCCACACACAATTTATTAATAAGTCATTTTTTTTCAGTAAGTAGAATGAATACACACTGTTAGAAACCCATTTTCTGCATGTTTTGTGTTTCTATGCTTCACTAATAGTGTTTTAGTCTTAATATTTGATCTGTTATTGTTTTATATGTTGCTTTGGGCTGTAGTACTTTATGGTTTATTTGAATAAAAGGTGCTTTACAAATACATTCATTATTTCTGCTGGGTGTTGTGGCGTCCTAGTCTGTTCAGCGGTCCTTAAACACAACACCTCCCCGACAAGCTAAGAGCTTGTAGGCTCAATGTACTCAAATGCATAGAATAGAATGGACTTTATTGTCATTATATTTGCATATAACAAGATTAAGGACTCCAACTTAAGGTGCGGTAGTGGGAACAAATATGGGGTAAAAATAAATAAATAATAAAATAAAATAAATTACACAACAGGCAATAAAGAAAAAAACTAACAATTGAAATACACAGACTACTATCCAATAAGAATAATAAGCAATCCTGTACAATATACAAAACACTATAGAAATACAAAATACTGTACACTATACAGAACAAGACAAGAGTACCGGAGTAATAAATAACAATCAGTGTCGGACGTATTGCACTCGAAGGGTAATATTGCACAGTGGGGTATTAGGGTAGGATATTGTATAGGGGTGAATTATTATTATTATAAGTTAGAGTTCAAGATGGTGACAGCTCTGGGAAAGAAGCTGTCTCAGAGCCTGTTTGTTCTGGCTCTGATGCACCTGTAGCGCCTGCCCGATGGTAGCAGGTGGAAGAGGTGGAAGCCAGGGTGTGTGCTGTCCTTGCTGATGCTTTTTGCTCTGTTGAGGCAGCGGGAGTTGTGTAAATCCTTCAGGGAGGGGAGGTTAGGTTAGTTAGGGTTAGATAGCTTAGTCGCTCAGACAGCAATGTGTTAATATAGTTTCAATTTCAGGCAAATTGAAAATCTAAACCAAATAAATCCTTATTTAAACTACAACATTTTTTTGACCAACTTCAGCCATTTTATACTGAAAAGTCAAATAAACCATATGATATAATACATAGGGTTGCAAAGGGGTGGAAAGTTTCCGGTAAATTTACCACGGGAAGTAAAGCTCGGGAAGTTTGGAAATTTTGACCATTTTTTGATTATTCAAAGTTGGACATTGTCCATGGGAATTAATGGGAATATATGGAAATTAATGGGGAATTACAATAATTATATATTAGGGACATAGACTTAGAGACTTAGACTTCCTTATTATTGTCATTCAAATGTGAACTTTACAGTACAGATAAGAACGCATGGTAGTGCAGGATAAAAGAGCAATAAGGTGCATATATAAATAAATAGATTACTTTACAGATAAATATATTGCACTTTTGCATATGCATCCACGTTTATGGATGTATGTTATATTGTCTTTATATTCCAGCCACTTAATCTATTTTTGGGGGGAATTGAGGGGATTATTATGATGCGTTCAAGAGTCTTACGGCCTGAGGGAAGAAGCTGTTACAGAACCTGGAGGTTCTGCTACAGAGGCTGCGGAACCTCTTTCAAAAGTCCAGCAGTGAAAACAGTCCTTGGTGGGGGTGGGAGGAGTCTCTGCAGATTGTCTGAGCCCTGGTCAGGCAGCGGCTTTTTGCGAGGGCACTTGTCTATATGCTGCTGCATCTTTGTGGCATTTTTGACGTAGCTCTTTGCACAGTATTTGCAAATGTACACCGCCTTTCTGCCTACATTGGTGGGGGTGAAATGTCTCCACACATCAGATGGTGTATGTGGCATTATTCTATTTGTATTTATTTATTCTTGTAAAACACTAATGCAATGCCACACACAGATATAAATAGTCAGCTAAACAATTGGAGTAGTCTTTAAAAATATTTTACTGATGGACAAATGAATAGAAATAGGCCAGATGAATAAATGAACAGTCAATCAACATCCATCCATCCATTTTCTACCGCTTATTCCCTTTGGGGTCGCGGGGGGCGCTGGAGCCTATCTCAGCTACAATCGGGCGGAAGGCGGGGTACACCCTGGACAAGTCGCCACCTCATCGCAGCAGTCAATCAACATGCTAAATCAAACTATAAGCTACATTCTTGCATGACAACAGAATGGCAGAGGAAACTACACCTTTTCATTTAGTATTTGCCAGTTGAACTTTACACATCACAAAAAAGGTCAATTCGGATTGCTAACGTTGTTAGCATAAAGGAATGGGATTTAACATAGAGAAAATTAGCATCACGGCTAACAGAGAAATATTTTCGGTTCATTACGAGACTGTGGTGGTACATAAACCTATCTAGCTAGAGATATTGGCCCCAAAATCATTTAACAAGTGCAGGAACAGCTAGCTAGCTTGAGTGTAAGTCTGCTGGAGTAGTCTACAGTCATACAGAAATAAGCAATTAGGTACACTTAAATACCACAGATCAAATATATTTACCTCATCAACACTTACCTGACTGGATGAAGTCCTTGGGCTCAAATACTAGTGTGGCCTCAATAGCCCTGCTGTAGTGTGTAGCATGCTGGGAATTATCTGTGCATGTGATGGAGGAATGCACAGTGAAGGGTTGAAATTCTACTGAATTTGCATTAAAACCTCTAAAGGCTTAGTGGCCACATGCGTGGACAGCAGCTTTTAGCTCTTATTTCCAAAATTGTATACACTACTGAATTGGGGTCTTATGGCCACTTATGTGGACACTTATACTGCCATCTGGTGGTGTCAGAAGAGTATAACATACAATGCAATTTGGGGAAAAAAGTGCAAAAATAAGAATTAGCATGTCACTAAACATGAAGTACACGTTTGTGTACTTATGGACTAAGTACATCATATCAAAAGATGATTCTTAGTTTTTATTCTAATTAGGGTCCAATAAGTCCAAATAGCAAAGAGAAATAAAAAAAGCATGTACCGTATTTTCCGCACTATTAGCCGCACGTAAAAACCACAAATTTACTCAAAAGCTGACAGTGCGGCTTATAACCCGGTGCGCTTTATATATGGATTAATATTAAGATTCATTTTCATAAAGTTTCGGTCTCGCAACTACGGTAAACAGCCGCCATCTTTTTTCCCCGTAGAAGAGGAAGTGCTTCTTCTTCTACGCAAGCAACCGCCAAGGTAAGCACCCGCCCCCATAGAACAGGAAGCGCTTCTTCTTCTACTGTAAGCAACCACCCGCCCGCGTAGAAGAAGAAGAAGAAGCGCGCGGATATTACGTTTCATTTCCTTTGTGTGTTTACATCTGTAAAGACCACAAAATGGCTCCTACTAAGCGACAGGTTTCCGGTTCATGAAAAGACGCAATCTCTCCATCTGCACACGGACTACTATTTCACAGCAACTGCCTAAAGACTTTCAAGAAAAGCTGGCTACTTTCCGTGCATATTGTAAAAACAAGATAGCTGAAAAAAAGATCCGGCCAGAGAACATTATCAACATGGACGAGGTTCCACTGACTTTTGATATTCCTGTGAACCGCACTGTGGATACAACGGGAGCACGTACGGTGAATATTCGCACCACAGGGAATGAGAAGTCATCCTTCACTGTGGTTCTAGCTTGCCATGCTAATGGCCAGAAACTTCCACCCATGGTGATATTCAAAAGGAAGACCTTGCCAAAAGAGACCTTTCCAGCCGGCGTCATCATAAAAGCTAACTCGAAGGGATGGATGGATGAAGAAAAGATGAGCGAGTGGTTAAGGGAAGTTTACGCGAAGAGGCCGGGTGGCTTTTTTCACGCAGCTCCGTCCATGTTGATATACGACTCCATGCGCGCCCACATCACGCTGGTTTTTAATATATTATTAAAGTTTGACTGACCTATCTGACTGTTTTTTTGACATTCCTTTAGCGCAGTTAGATGCGGCTTATAACACGGGGCGGCTTATAGGTGGACAAAGTTTTGAAATATGCCGTTCATTGAAGGCGCGGCTTATAACCCAGGGCGGCTTATGGTGCGGAAAATACGGTAAACAAACAGCTTGGGCCTTAAGAGGTTTATTAATATCAGGTTGTTTTAGCTAATAATCATGCTGCAAGATCTAGCATGTTGCATTCAATGTTTATTCCTGTTAATTCCCATGGAAAGTTTCCAACTTTAAATATTCCTGGAATTTTGCAAGCCTAATAATACATTCAAATTGATCAGCAACATTAAAAAAAACCACTTCAAACTACAAAACATGTTTTTTAAAATCAAAATGAGGAAGTCCGTATTAATGAGCACGTTTTGTAGTGGACAACTTTTGGAAGTGTGTTTTGAAGCATTGTGCTGAAAGTATGTTCCTCAGTTACATGGCATCACACCAGCGGGCCCTACCAATTACTTGAGAAGAACTGGATTCGACAGTTTTAGCACCACTCAAATATTTATTCGATTGGTGAAAATGACAGCGATCGACCAAAATGTGCGGGGAAGTTGCGAGCATTGGACAAAGTTAGGAGGTCGTACATAGTTTGCATATTTCCTGATTGTCAGGTTCAAACACTGATGACATCTATTAAACAGGACAAGAAGCAAAGAATCAAACAGAGACAGAATTAAATTTGGCTCAATTTGAGGCGAAACGTCTGGTCTGTACTCTTGTACAGTCTCCAGCACGCTCTGCCAAAAGATTGCACGCCTCCTTCTTTTATTTGGACCTTCCCTGACCGCATGGCCACAGCTGTTTCTAAGGGACGAGGGTCGTAAACAGTTCACAGAAAAGGTCGGTTCAAAAAAGAGGTTCCTGGAGGGGAGTCTGGTCCTGCTTCCTCTTCGCTGTTGTAGTTCTTGGGTCAGACAATGTATTTCTGTTGATTGAAAGAAACAAACACCTTCATGTTGATTCCCCCTACAGTGGAGTTTTACAAGCCTTCTTCTTGGTAGGTTCAAAGACAGCTTTTGCTTCTCACCGGGCCCTCAATGTAACACTAAGTTTTTGTGATAACTTAGAAACAATTATTCTAACACTGACTTGTCTTTAAACGATCATTTTAATTAGGTGGCAATTTTAAATGTCGACACATTAGTCATAAAGCTTGAGGCAAGCATCTGACATGGCTGCTCAGCCTTGGTGGAGGTCTCCCTTCCATTCATTGTGAATGTGTCCCGCTCAGGCCGTAGAAGAGGAAGAAGCACCCGTCAAGAAGGAGCAGACTCACTTCACTGTCAAGCTCACTGAACTCAACACCGCTGAAAAAGTCAAGCTCATAAAGGAGGTGAAGAACTGCATCCAAGGCTTGAATCTGGTGCAGGTAAGTCTTTTTTTTTTTAATGGACATAATACGTTATTGTGCTTATACTTTCATTATGTCTCCATGTGTACATGCTGAACACTGCAAAAAGTCAGTGTTCAAAAACAAGAAAAAATTAAAGCTGCAAGCAGCATTGGTTGGGCCCGCGTATTTGGCAGGTGCTAGTCCTAAGTGTCCCAATACTTTTGTCAAGTTTTAGTCCCAAGTGTCCCAATACTTTTGTCTACTTTTAGTCTGAAGTGTCCCAAGACTTTTGTCTAGTGTACCTACCTTGTCTGCATTGTGTTTGCACGTTGGTGCTTCCTGCTTTTAAGCAGCCATTTTAAAAAAAACAGCAGCGCAGCAGCATCAGCGCAGCGGTTCTTTGAAGGCTCATAAAATCAAAACCGGAGCAGTTAGAAAAATTATTTCGATAACTTTTATTTGGAAGGGTTCAATCTCTCTCCTGTGTTATTTTGACAAACGCGCTCAGAGGAGATAATGTTTGAAGAGAAGTGACCGGTTTATAAAAAAAAATTTGTTTTGAAGGGGAAATTGCAAACTTCCTGTTGATTTTTGCTGGAGGTTGTCAAGATATGAAATGTAGGTGTAAGTGAGACCTACATAGAGGTTTTTGTTTCATGTCTCTCCGACCTTCCCAGTGGGAGTTACAGGCAGTTTTGTCATTTTTTTCTTCCGATGAGCAGTTTTTTCTGCGTTTTATTCAAAAATTGCGCTAAGCGCAATTTTGAGATTTGGGGTTAGGTTTTTTTATTAGATCGCAATTTTTGCCAGTCCTGATGTGTGTGTTCAGTTTGGTGAGTTTTGAAGCATGTTAAGAGGGTGAAAATACAGCTCAAAGAGGCAAAAGTTACTGTTTTCAGTACTTTTTTGTCTTGAAGGGGGAATTGCCAACTTCCTGTTGATTTTTGCCCGAGAATATACTATTATGAAATCTAGGTCTAAGTCACACCTACATAAAGGTTTTTGTTTCATGTCTCTCCGACCTTCCTAGTGGGAGTTACAGGCAGTCTAGTTTTTTTTTTTTTCGTAGGGGGCGCTAGAGCGCAATTTTGAGTTTTGAGGTTTGGTTTTTTGATAAAAAGTTTTGCCGTATATTACTGATGTGTGTGTAAAATTTGGTGAGTTTTAAAGTATGTTAAGGGGGTCAAATTACAGCGCAAAGTTGCGGAAGAATAATAATAATAATAAAGAATAAAACCTTACAAATTCAATAGGTCCTTATGTCCCATTGCATAAGGACTCCCACAGGGAGTCCTTATGCAATGGGCCATGCGGGCCCTAAAAATACAAAAATGAGGGGTATTTTATTTGAACTAAGCAAAATTATCTGCCAATAGAACAAGAAAATTTGGCTTGTCAAGACATTCCAAAACAAGTCAAATTAGCTAACCTCAATGAACCCAAAATAGCTTAAAGGGGAACATTATCACAATTTCAGAAGGGTTAAAACCATTACAAATCAGTTCCCAGTGGCTTATTTTATTTTTCGAAGTTTTTTTCAAAATGTTACCCATCATGCAATATCCCTAAAAAAAGCTTCAAAGTGCCTGATTGTAACCATCGTTATATACACCCGTCCATTTTCCTGTGACGTCACATAGTGAAGCCAACACAAACAAACATGGCGGAAAGAACAGCAAGCTATAGTGACATTAGCTCGGATTCAGACTCGGATTTCAGCGGCTTAAGCGATTCAACAGATTACGCATGTATTGAAACGGATGGTTGTAGTGTGGAGGCAGGTAGCGAAAACCAAATTGAAGAAGAAACTGAAGCTATTGAGCCATATCGGTTTGAACCGTATGCAAGCGAAACCCACGAAAACGACACGACAGCCAGCGACACGGGAGAAAGCGATCACGAATTCGGCGATCGCCTTCTAACCAACGATTGGTATGTGTTTGTTTGGCATTAAAGGAAACTAACAACTATGAACTAGGTTTACAGCATATGAAATACATTTGGCAACAACATGCACTTTGAGAGTGCAGACAGCCCAATTTTCATCAATTAATATATTCTGTAGACATACCCTCATGTCAGCAGGCCAGGGAGGCTAGGGTCGATATTCTTCTCTTGATCATCTTCGGTGGCATAAGGGACGGTGTGAGCCAAGACATCCAGGGGGTTTAGCTCGCTCGTCTGCGGGAACAAACTGCCGCCATTGCTTGCCGTGCTAGCGAGGTCCTTTGTCCCTGAATTGCTCACACACTCCGGCAGATTCAATGGGGGTCTGGCGGCAGATTTCTTTGACTTTATGGTTGGAAATGCATCTGCTTTGAGTGTCGCAGGATATCCACACATTCTTGCCATCTCTGTCGTAGCATAGCTTTCGTGGGTAAAGTGTGCGGAATAAACGTCCAATTTCTTGCCACTTTGGCATCTTTGGGCCACTGGTGCAACTTGAATCCGTCCCTGTTGGTGTTGTTACACCCTCCGACAACACACCGACGAGGCATGATGTCTCCAAGGTACGGAAAACAGTCGAAAAAACGGAAAATAACAGAGTTGATTTGACTCGGTGTTTGAGAAAATGGCGGATTGCTTCCCGATCGCTCCGAGAGCAAATATTAGAAAGGCGTTTAATTCGCCAAAATTCACCCATTTAGAGTTCGGAAATCGGTTAAAAAAATATATGGTCTTTTTTCTGCAACATCAAGGTATATATTGACGCTTACATAGGTCTGGTGATAATGTCCCCCTTTAAAATAAGTATATTCTCACTAATAAGTGCACTTTTCTTGGTAGAAAAATTAAAAAAAGAGACCTTTTTGCTCAATATGTTGAAACATATTCTTAAATGAAGTAAATGCTAGTGTCATTATCTTGACATAATGATATGCACTCGGCATCATGCTTGAAACCAGTAAACTAAAAACTAATTTATTGTTCTTAATGGAAAGGCAACAAAGTGAGCTGGGCGGTAGCCGAAGGCAGGGCACTTGGCGGTCCGATCCTCGGCTACAGAAGCTAGCTCTTGGGACGTGGAACGTCACCTCGTTGGGGGGGAAGGAGCCTGAGCTAGTGCGCGAGGTAGAGAAGTTCCGGTTGGATATAGTCGGACTCACCTCGACGCACAGCAAGGGCTCTGGAACCAGTTTTCTCGAGAGGGGCTGGACTCTCTTCCACTCTGGCGTTGCCAGCAGTGAGAGGCGACGGGCTGGGGTGGCAATTCTTGTTGCCCCCCGGCTCAGAGCCTGCATGTTGGAGTTCAACCCGGTGGACGAGAGGGTAGCTTCCCTCCGCCTTCGGGTGGGGGGACGGGTCCTGACTGTTGTTTGCGCTTACGCGCCAAACAGCAGCTCAGAGTACCCACCCTTTTTGGATTCACTTGAGGGAGTACTTGAGAGTGCTCCCCCGGGTGATTCCCTCGTTCTACTGGGGGACTTCAACGCTCATATTGGCAACGACAGTGAAACCTGGAGAGGCGTGATTGGGAAGAATGGCCGCCCTGATCTGAACCCAAGTGGTGTTTTGTTATTGGACTTTTGTGCCCGTCACGGATTGTCCATAACGAACACCATGTTCAAGCATAAGGGTGTCCATATGTGCACTTGGCACCAGGACACCCTAGGCCGCAGTTCTATGATCGACTTTGTAGTTGTGTCATCGGATTTGCGGCCTCATGTTTTGGACACTCGGGTGAAGAGAGGGGCGGAGCTTTCTACCGATCACCACCTGGTGGTGAGTTGGCTGCGATGGTGGGGGAGGATGCCGGACAGACCTGGCAGGCCCAAACGCATTGTGAGGGTTTGCTGGGAACGTCTGGCAGAGTCTCCTGTCAGAGAGAGTTTCAATTCCCACCTCCGGAAGAACTTTGAACATGTCACGCGGGAGGTGCTGGACACTGAGTCCGAGTGGACCATGTTCCGCACCTCTATTGTCGAGGCGGCTGATTGGAGCTGTGGCCGCAAGGTAGTTGGTGCCTGTCGTGGCGGTAATCCTAGAACCCGTTGGTGGACACCGGCGGTGAGGGATGCCGTCAAGCTGAAGAAGGAGTCCTATCGGGTTCTTTTGGCTCATGGGACTCCTGAGGCAGCGGACAGGTACCGACAGGCCAAGCGGTGTGCGGCTTCAGCGGTCGCGGAGGCAAAAACTCGGACATGGGAGGAGTTCGGGGAAGCCATGGAAAACGACTTCCGGACGGCTTCGAAGCGATTCTGGACCACCATCCACCGCCTCAGGAAGGGGAAGCAGTGCACTACCAACACCGTGTATGGTGCGGATGGTGTTCTGCTGACCTCGACTGCGGAAGTTGTGGATCGGTGGAGGGAATACTTCGAAGACCTCCTCAATCCCACCAACACGTCTTCCTATGAGGAAGCAGTGCCTGAGGAATCTGTGGTGGGCTCTCCTATTTCTGGGGCTGAGGTTGCTGAGGTAGTTAAAAAGCTCCTCGGTGGCAAGGCCCCGGGGGTGGATGAGATCCGCCCGGAGTTCCTTAAGGCTCTGGATGCTGTAGGGCTGTCTTGGTTGACAAGACTCTGCAGCATCGCGTGGACATCGGGGGCAGTACCTCGGGATTGGCAGACCGGGGTGGTGGTTCCTCTCTTTAAAAAGGGGAACCGGAGGGTGTGTTCTAACTATCGTGGGATCACACTCCTCAGCCTTCCCGGTAAGGTCTATTCAGGTGTACTGGAGAGGAGGCTACGCCGGATAGTCGAACCTCGGATTCAGGAGGAACAGTGTGGTTTTCGTCCTGGTTGTGGAACTGTGGACCAGCTCTATACTCTCGGCAGGGTCCTTGAGGGTGCATGGGAGTTTGCCCAACCAGTCTACATGTGCTTTGTGGACTTGGAGAAGGCATTCGACCGTGTCCCTCGGGAAGTCCTGTGGGGAGTGCTCAGAGAGTATGGGGTTTCGGACTGTCTGATTGTGGCGGTCCGCTCCCTGTATGATCAGTGTCAGAGCTTGGTTCGCATTGCCGGCAGTAAGTCGGACACGTTTCCGGTGAGGGTTGGACTCTGCCAAGGCTGCCCTTTGTCACCGATTCTGTTCATAACTTTTATGGACAGAATTTCTAGGCGCAGTCAAGGCGTTGAGGGGATCTGGTTTGGTGGCTGCAGGATTAGGTCTCTGCTTTTTGCAGATGATGTGGTCCTGATGGCTTCATCTGGCCAGGATCTTCAGCTCTCACTGGATCGGTTCGCAGCTGAGTGTGAAGCGACTGGGATGAGAATCAGCACCTCCAAGTCCGAGTCCATGGTTCTCGCCCGGAAAAGGGTGGAGTGCCATCTCCGGGTTGGGGAGGAGATCTTGCCCCAAGTGGAGGAGTTCAAGTGCCTCGGAGTCTTGTTCACGAGTGAGGGAAGAGTGGATGGTGAGATCGACAGGCGGATCGGTGCGGCGTCTTCAGTAATGCGGACGCTGTATCGATCCGTTGTGGTGAAGAAGGAGCTGAGCCGGAAGGCAAAGCTCTCAATTTACCGGTCGATCTACGTTCCCATCCTCACCTATGGTCATGAGCTTTGGGTTATGACCGAAAGGACAAGATCACGGGTACAAGCGGCCCAAATGAGTTTCCTCCGCCGGGTGGCGGGGCTCTCCCTTAGAGATAGGGTGAGAAGCTCTGTCATCCGGGGGGAGCTCAAAGTAAAGCCGCTGCTCCTCCGCATCGAGAGGAGCCAGATGAGGTGGTTCGGTCATCTGGTCAGGATGCCACCTGAGCGCCTCCCTAAGGAGGTGTTTAGGGCATGTCCGACCGGTAGGAGGCCACGGGGAAGACCCAGGACACGTTGGGAAGACTATGTCTCCCGGCTGGCCTGGGAACGCCTCGGGATCCCCCGGGAGGAGCTGGACGAAGTGGCTGGGGAGAGGGAAGTCTGGGCTTCCCTGCTTAGGCTCCTGCCCCCGCGACCCGACCTCGGATAAGCGGAAGAAGATGGATGGATGGAAAGGCAACAAGGCAAGCGCTTGTTACTCTCGGGGTCACCTAGCCGCTCAGGCAAATCATATTGTCTAAAAATGCATTTTTCCATGGATAACATGACATCATCGCGCCAAGTGTGTGCTCTTTCAGTCAATTAGTGCGCATATATACAGCCCGGCCTCCGGCCAAAATGTTTTTAATTGTAATTTTGAAGAATTTATCTGAATGTGCATGAACTATTTCTGTTCAAAATTGTTTGAAATGTTAAATGTTTAAATATTAACTGTCAGTTTACTGTACTGTGTCAACTGTACTACTATATGAGTACCTATTTTCTATTGTTTCATTGAAAATAAAACAGCAAAGTCCATTTGGCTGTCATCTGTTTTAATTATGAGACACAATTGTGTCAAAAAAATCATTTTTTTTTTTTAATGCTTGAAATAAGAAATGATGACTTTAAAAAAGTAGTTTAATACTTGTGAGTGTTGATGACACAGCTTTGCAACACTTGATATTCTAGTTTCAAGCATGTTTTACTCAATATAGGTCATCACATCTCAGCAACAAGCTGTAATATCTTTCTGACATCATTTAGGACCAAAACCCTTAAAACAAGTAAAACACTCTAACATAAAATCTGCTTAGTGAGAAGAATGATCTTATCAGACAGAAAATAAGCAAATATCACCCTTATTTGACATATTTCATCTTACTTACATTTCAGTTTTTGCAGTGAAAGCTTTTAGGTTTTGCTCACATTTGCTTTCTTTTATTCAGACTCGCTGAGTTGGTGCTTTTCCAAACACTCGTAGCAAACGTGTGTTTAAGAAATACAAATACTATTAGTAGAGATGTCTGCCGATATTATCGGCCGATAAATGCTTAAAAATGTGATATCGGAAATGATCAGTATCGGTTTCAAAAAGTAAAATGTATGACTTTTTAAAAGGCCGCTATGTACACGAACATAGGGAGAAGTACAGAGCGCCAATAAACCTTAAAAGGCACTGCCTTTACGTGCCAGCCCAATCACATAATATCTACGGCTTTTCACACACATAAGTGAATGTAATGCATACTTGGTCAATACCCATACAGGTCACACTGTGGGTGGCCGTATAAACAACTTTAAACACTGTTACAAATATGTGAACCCACACCAAACAAGAATGACAAACACATTTCGGGAGAACAACCACACCGTAACACAACAGAACAAATACCCAGAACCCCTTGCAGCACTAACTCTTCCGGGACGCTACAATATACACCCCTCGCTACCCCTTACCCTCTCTTCCCCACCTCAACTCCGCCCACCTCAGCCAGCCTCCTCATGCGCTCTCAGGGAGAGCATGTCCCAAATTCCAAGCTGCTGTTTTGAGGCATGTTAAAAAAAATAATGCACTTAGTGACTTCAATAATAAATATGGCAGTGCCATGTTGGCATTTTGTTCCATAACTTGAGTTGATTTATTTTGGAAAACATTGTTACATTGTTTAATGCAGGGGTGCTCATTACGTCGATCGCGATCTACCGGTCGATCTCGGAGGGTGTGTCAGTCGATCACCAGCCAGCCATTAAAAAAATAGTCCTAAAAATGAGCGATCATAAATCTTCACTATGACGTCACTTTCGTCACTTGATTGACATTCACGGCACCCGAGGGTTTTCTGAGATGACGCTGGCTGCTGCCAGCTCATTAAAATTACCGACTGGAAGGCGAGAAACACTTTATTTCAACAGACTCTGGCGCCGTACCTGTCGTCAAAACTCCAAAGACCGACTGCACAGTTGCACAGTTGCGCTAACAAAACAAGAGTCTCAGAAAGCTGGCGTGCACAAGCTAGCAAGCTACGGAGTTTGCCGACAATGTATTTCTTGTAAAGTGTATACAAAGGAGTACGGAAGCTGGACAAATAAGATGCCAAAAACCAACCACTTTCATGTGGTATTGGACAGAAAGGAGGACTTTTTTTCTCCTCCATTCGAAAATGCGGACGTTATCAGCACCACTGTCTGATTCCTATCAATGCAAGTCATCAGAATCAGGTAATACACCAACTTATATTCTTGTCTTCATGAAAGAAAGGAATCTATATATGTTAAATATGCTTGTATTATCTTTAAACACCTTTAACTTATTAACAATATTAACTATATGTGTTAAACATGCTTGTATTATCTTTAAACACCTTTAACTTATTAACTATATTAACTATATGTGTTAAACATGCTTGTATTATCTTTAAACACCTTTAACTTATTAACTATATTAACTATATGTGTTAAACATGCTTGCATTATCTTTAAGCACCTTTAACTTATTAACAATATTAACTGTGTTAAACATGCTTGTATTATCTTTAAACACCTTTAACTTATTAATAACTATATTAACTATATGTGTTAAACATGCTTGTATTATCATTAATCACCTTTAACTTGTTAACAATATTAACTATATGTGTTAAACATGCTTGTATTATCATTAAACACCTTTAATTTATTAACAATATTAACTATATGTGTTAAACATGCTTGTATTATCATTAATCACCTTTAACTTGTTAACAATATTAACTATATGTGTTAAACATGCTTGTATTATCATTAAACACCTTTAACTTGTTAACAAAAACATATATTTCATAAATAAGTAAATATAAATGATATATATGAATGAGGTAGATCCCCACGACTTGATCAATTGAAAAGTAGCTCGCCTGCAGAAAAAGTGTGAGCACCCCTGCTTTAATGCATCCAGCGGGGCATCACAACATTAGGCATAATAATGTGTTCATTCCACCACTGTGGTATCGCTTGATATCGGAATTGGTCATTAAGAGTTGGACAATATCGGCTATCAGCAAAAAAGCCATTATCGGACATCTCTACTATTAAGATAATACTTAAATGGGAATGAATGAAGATCAAACAAACATTTAATGAAGTGATCAGTGCATTCTTTGACAGGAGTGTGAGCTGCTTGCTGCTCTTCTTGTTTTGTAAAATCCTGCACTCTTCCGCCCTTTTTGATGACCTTTCTAGGAACTCTGAAGAAACTTTTATTTGAACTTTTATCCTCTGCAAGATTTGAAGGATTCATACAGCCGAAAACAACACAAGCATCGGGCACTTTCTCCTCGTGAAGTTGTGAATGTGCCATTTAGTGAGCCCTCAGTAAAATCCATTTTTGGCCACTGATTATTTCTTCTGGTAAGAAACTGTACTGCAGTACTTACAGAATAGTGCTGCTAGAATCCTGATGAGAGTGCAGAAATACCACCACACCACACCAACTCTCAAACCCCTTCACTGGCTTCCTGTTCCACTCAGGGTTGAATTCAAAGTCTCCCTGCTAACCCACCAGTGCCTCCATGGAAATGCCCCCCTCTACCTCAAAGAGCTGCTCACCCCCAAATCCTCCACACCACACAGGCTAACCTCCTCCAACCTTCGAGGACAAAGCTCCGAACTATGGGAAACCGGGCTTTCTGCTCCGCCGCTCCCAGTCTGTGGAACGCTCTCCCTGACCACCTGAGGGTACCACAGACTGTGGATGCTTTTAAAAAAGCCTTTTTTTTTTTTTTAGATATGCATACTAGTTCTAGCTATTAAGCTGTTCTAGTTTTTATTAGGGCCCGCATGGCCCATTGTATAAGGACTCCCAAAGGGAGTCCTTATGCAATGGGACATAAGGACCTATTGAATTTGTAAGGTTTTATTATTCTTTATTCTTTATTCTTCCGCCGCAACTTTAAACTGTAATTTGACCCACTTAACATGCTTCAAAACTCACCATATTTGACCCACACATCAGGACCTGCGAAAATTGCCTTTTTAAAAAAAAAACGAACCACAAATCTCAAAATCGCGCTCTAGCGCCCCCTACGAAAAAAAAAAACTAGACTGCCTGTAACGCCCACTAGGAAGGTCGGAGAGACATGAAACAAAAACCTTCATGTAGGTGTGACTTAGACCTAGATTTCATAATAGTATATTCTCGGGCAAAAATCAACAGGAAGTTGGCAATTTCCCCTTCAAGACAAAAAAGTACTAAAAACAGTCACTTTTGCCTCTTTGAGCTGTAATTTGACCCCCTTGACATGCTTCAAAACTCACCGAACTGAACACACACATCAGGACTGGCAAAAATTGTGATCTAATAAAAAAAAACCTAACCCCAAATCTCAAAATTGTGCTCTAGCGCAATTTTTTAATGAAACGCACAAAAAACTGCTCCTCGGATGAAAAAACTGACAAAACTGCCTGTAACTCTCCCTGGGAAGGTCGGAGAGACATGAAACAAAAACCTCTATGTAGGGCTCACTTAGACCTACATTTCATAAATTGACAACCCCCAGCAAAAATCAACAGGAAGTTTGCTATTCCCCCTTCAAAACAATTTTTTTGTAAAAACCGGTCACCTTCCTTCAAAAACTATCTCCTCTGAGCGCGTTTGTCGTTTCGGCTTCAAACTAACACAGGAGAGAGATTGAACCCTTGTGTATAAAATAACAGAACAGCGTTTTAATACCTGCTCCGGTTTTGATTTTATGACCCTTCAAAGACCCGCTGCGCTGATGCTGCTGCGCTGCTGTTTTTTTAAGATGGCTGCTTAAAAGCAGGAAGCAACAACGTGCCCACACAATGCAGACAAGGTAGGTACACTAGACAAAAGTCTTGGGACACTTCAGACTAAAAGTAGACAAAAGTATTGGGACACTTAGGACTAGCACCTGCCAAATACGCGGGCCCGACCAATGCTGCTTGCAGCTTTAATTTTGTATTTTTTTAATACACTGTAGCACTTTGAGGTTGTTTGCTCAATGTAAAATGCTTTTTACAAATAAAATCTATTATTGTTATTATAATCATTACTGTATTGCACACTAACCGCACCTTTTGTTGTGTGTGCTACACCAGGCCAAGAAACTAGTGGAGTCTCTTCCCCAGGAGATCCGTGCCAATGTTCCTAAAGACGAGGCAGAGAAGCTGAAGGCAGCGTTGCAGGCAGCAGGTGGCACTGTGGTCTTGGAGTAGATGCCCTCACGTTAGTCACGCACCTGCTCCAATTTTTTTGTATTTTACGTGACAAGGAAGACTAAATCAAGGCGGTCTTTCCACACCCGTCGCCGGGGGCGGAACAAGGGAGACTGAACTTTTGACCAATAACCTCCAAGCCGCCCCCCGTCGAGTCTGAAGTCATGTTGGAAAAGCAGCTTTGATTGAGGGAATGGCAGAGCTGTTGTTTGTTGGAAATGTCAATTAAAAAAGATGAGATATCATTTTCTTTGTCTTCTTCTTCCTATACATGTTTTATATCCAACCTTAACCCTTAAAGTACACGTTTAATGTAACATCAAAAAGTAAAGCTTTTACGGAGATAATGCAATGGTGGACTGCCATTACATTAACACACCTGCCAACTACTCCGGTTTTCCCGTAATTAGTACGGTTTTCATCAACCTATTCCGGGTTACGGTTGCAGTGATAAAAAATATGTTTTTTCATTAATTTAAAAAAAAAAAAAAAAAATTTTTTTAAAGTTTTATTCACGAAATCGCGTAACAACAATGACAATCGACACTGCTTCCCGTAACTTCCTATCGAGCCATTCCGAATGCCATGCGCGAGGCTATTTATAGCACCGCTGCCAAGCACGAGGCACCAGTTGCCATTGTTTCCAAACGAGCGAACGATCATGGAATCAGCCGGAGAAAAATCGCATACGAGTCTTAAACCGAAAAGAAAACTGCAGTCATTCCGTGAAGAATATTCAAAAGCCTATCCGGGAATAATTATCCGTTCCAAAAAGGGTGAAAACTACGCGAATTGCACCTTGTGCAGACAAGATTTTTCGATCGGACACGGAGGAATTAGCGATGTAAAAGACCACGTTGGGACAAAAAAACACAAGTCTAATGCCGTTGCTAGCGATACAAGTGGAAAACTTTCAACGTTTTTCGTCGCCCAAACAGATTCTTTGGATGTGATAAATGCCGAAGTTTTATTTACGGAGGCAATAATTGAGCATGGACTTCCAATCGCACTGGCTGATCACATGGGACAGTTATTTCGGAAAATGTTTCCCGACTCGAAAATCGCCAAAAAATATGGATGTGGTCGAACCAAAACATCAAACATTATTCAGTGTCTTGGAACAGAATCCTCAAAAAGTATCGCCAATGTCATGAAGACGGAACCATTTAGCATGTCGACTGACGGCAGCACCGATTATGACCATGTAAAACTGTACCCCATTTGTGTTCCATATTTCGATGACAACATTGGAAAAGTATTGTCAGTACTTCTGTCTTTGAGGGAATGCAATACGGCTTCCACAGGCGAAAACATTTACAAAATACTCGCGGAAGAAATAGACTCAAACGAAATTCCTTGGCAGAATTTGGTTTGCTTTGCTGCCGATAATGCTGCAGTGATGATGGGATCTAAAAAGGGTGTTGCAGCTTTCATTACGGAAATGTCTCCTTCGGTTTACATCGCCGGTAAGTACAGTTCATAGCATAAAAAAACTCACAAAACATAACATTTTAAGTAAATCTTTTATTACATAAACAATAAATCAAATCAAAAATAATTTCTGTGTACAGTATATCTTTTTATTTGTGATAACGATAACATGTTCAAAACAAGTAACATAACTATCATGCTATTGTATTACTCTTTATTAATTTGAAAAATGTCGTCATGAAGTTTTATATTTATATTCATTTATATTTCTTTCATAAACCAAAATTTCGACCTGAAGTTTCTTGTTACAATAATGTCTGCAATATCAATAATCCATCCATCCATCCATCTTCTTCCGCTTATCCGAGGTCGGGTCGCGGGGGCAGCAGCCTAAGCAGGGAAGCCCAGACTTCCCTCTCCCCAGCCACTTCGTCCAGCTCCTCCCGGGGGATCCCGAGGCGTTCCCAGGCCAGCCGGGAGAGATAGTCTTCCCAACGTGTCCTGGGTCTTCCCCGCGGCCTCCTACTGGTCGGACGTGCCCTAAACACCTCCCGAGGGAGGCGATCGGGTGGCATCCTGACCAGATGCCCGAACCACCTCATCTGGCTCCTCTCCATGTGGAGGAGCAGCGGCTTTACTTTGAGCTCCCCCCGGATGACAGAGCTTCTCACCCTATCTCTAAGGGAGAGCCCCGCCACCCGGCAGAGGAAACTCATTTGGGCCGCTTGTACCCGTGATCTTGTCCTTTCGGTCATAACCCAAAGCTCATGACCATAGGTGAGGATGGGAACGTAGATCGACCGGTAAATTGAGAGCTTTGCCTTCCGGCTCAGCTCCTTCTTCACCACAACAGATCGATACAGCGTCCGCATTACTGAAGACGCCGCACCGATCCGCCTGTCGATCTCACCATCCACTCTTCCCCCACTCGTGAACAAGACTCCGAGGTACTTGAACTCCTCCACTTGGGGCAAGATCTCCTCCCCAACCCGGAGATGGCACTCCACCCTTTTCCGGGCGAGAACCATGGACTCGGACTTGGAGGTGCTGATTCTCATCCCAGTTGCTTCACACTCAGCTGCGAACCGATCCAGTGAGAGCTGAAGATCCTGGCCAGATGAAGCCATCAGGACCACATCATCTGCAAAAAGCAGAGACCTAATCCTGCAGCCACCAAACCAGATCCCCTCAACGCCTTGACTGCACCTAGAAATTCTGTCCATAAAAGTTATGAACAGAATGGGTGACAAAGGGCAACCTTGGCGGAGTCCAACCCTCACCGGAAACGTGTCCGACTTACTACCGGCAATGCGGACCAAGCTCTGACACTGATCATACAGGGAGCGGACCGCCACAATCAGACAGTCCGATACCCCATACTCTCTGAGCACTCTTCACAGGACTTCCCGAGGGACACGGTCGAATGCCTTCTCCAAGTCCACAAAACACATGTAGACTGGTTGGGCAAACTCCCATGCACCCTCAAGGACCCTGCCGAGAGTATAGAGCTGGTCCACAGTTCCACGACCAGGACGAAAACCACACTGTTCCTCCTGAATCCGAGGTTGGACTATCCGGCGTAGCCTCCTCTCCAGTACACCTGAATAGACCTTACCGGGAAGGCTGAGGAGTGTGATCCCACGATAGTTAGAACACACCCTCCGGTTCCCCTTCTTAAAGAGAGGAACCACCACCCCGGTCTGCCAATCCAGAGGTACCGCCCCCGATGTCCACGCGATGCTGCAGAGTCTTGTCAACCAAGACTAATAATGACATGTCTTATTTATATTGTGTAATTTGAACCAAATACTCTCAAAAATCTTATTCTTTCAAGTTGTTGAAAGTTTCAACATACAAAGTTAATGTCAAAAGATTTTGAATACATTTACAATCATAGGATAACTGGCATTAACTGTCAAAATAATTTCAAACTATTGAAGTTAGCTTACAGAATAAACATGTCAATCAACCCATATGATTTTTGCTGTAATATTTTTGTTTTGAAAAGTCACTGTGACTGATAGAAAAGTGATGGTTTTAGCAACATTTTAACCTGTCTGAATGCAATCAATCATTTTGCGTCGGGGGGCGAAGCCTGAACCCCCCACCAGGACTTTGTCCTGGACCTACCGGGGCCTGCGGCCCCTGGACCCTGCGGCCCCTGGACCCTGGCTACTAGGTTTTTCTGATTTCAAAAGTTGGCAGGTATACATTAAGATGATTTATTCATGTTTATCAACCTAATCATGCACTTTTTTCCAATTTAAATTCTCATTACAAAAAAAATAAAATACATATTTTTTGTTTTAATGAGGTTCAGCAGCTACCCTAAATAATTAGTAGATGTAGTACCGCTCCTTGCCGCCAGAGGTCAGCAAAGTTAATTATATTTTTATCTCGTGTCGCTCAACGGAGAACATTTCAAATATCTGCGTTGCAACTTGATGCAAATGTTTATGTTGTGAACTTGTTAGAGCTCTACTTGTTTACCCTGGCAAAGCAGCTGAGATCTTCTACATTAACTCAGATTAAATGCCAATGAGAAAACTATCTTGTACACATACTTGCCAACCTTGAGACCTTCAATTTCGGGAGGTGGGGGGTGGGGGCGTATATTGACAACTAGAATTCACCAAGTCAAGTATTTCATGTGCCCTGCGATGAGGTGGCGACTTGTCCAGGGTGTACCCCGCCTTCCGCCCGATCAGGCCCGGCCCTAACCAATCTGGCGCCCTTGGCAAGATTTTAGGTGGCGCCCCCCCACATCGGCAGTGAAGTGTATATACTCACAAGAAACCGAATAGCTTTGTCTTTGACCTTTTTTTTTACTTACAACTATACCTAATATATAAAGGGGTGGAAAAGTGACTATTACCTGCAGGGCAAACATTAGCTAACCAGAAGGCAATAACAATGTAAACAAAAAACACCTGCTTAAAAGATCTAATACAAATGTCCCTGAGGAATGTAAGGTGGGAGTACTGTAATTACCTAACGTTACATTATTATTTTCCATAACAATTGAGCCCCCTCCACAATATTAACCCGACGTTAAAACAGAACTAGCTATTTATTGATTAGCAATTGCCGAATCATGTAACATTAGCTTAATGCTAAAAAGCCAGGTTACTATCACATTCTGTAACAGACAAATAATTTCATGTAGGCTAACGTTACCTACTTGCTACCTCTGTCTTTTCTCTTTTTTCTTCCCTGGGCACCTGACAGTTTTGGCCGTTTTGACATCTTGTGTTGATTTTTTGATGTGGTGACGTCCAAAAAGAGTCACGATACGGGAAGGGAGGGGGCGCACCGTGCGGGGGGGGGGCGTAATGTTGTAACAAATAATATTTCTATTAAATAGGCTTTACTTTGCATTTTAATTAACGTGGGATTATTTTTTGTATTTAGAAATAATAATAACTTTTTTTTTCTTTTTTTTTTCTCCAACATTTGTGGCACTGGCGTGGCGCCCACTGATGGACGGCGCCCTTAGCATTTGCCTATACGGCCTATGCCACGGGCCGGCCCTGCGCCCGATTGTAGCTGAGATAGGCTCCAGCGCCCCCCGCTACCCCAAAGGGAATAAGCGGTAGAAAATGGATGGATGGATGGATGTATTTCATGCATATATATATATATATATATATATATATATATCCTGAAAATATACAAACAAAACTGTGTTTAGATAATTGATACTTCAAACTTGCATAAATAAATATTAAGGAATATAACATAACTTGGCTTCTGAGAGCTTCAAAATGTAATGAATAAAATGCTAAAGTTGTTGATAAACAAGCAATTTTAATAATTAAATATGGTCATTTTAAATGAATTATTATGATAATTTTAAATTAATTATTTCAAATATGTTTATTTTAATGTATAATTCTATGGCTGGATGTAATAAGGAGTCAGAAAAAATACAAATAAAAATACAATTAATTTTGATGTTTTTAGCAAAATATAGTAAACATTTATTCAGTTGTTTTTTGTTTTTTTAAATTAATAAATATATTTATTTTTAGGTAAGATAAACATAATAATACAATGTATCTCTAGTCTGGATGATTTAGTTCTTGTCACCCTGTTGTCCTCCCGTCGTGAAAAAAGGCTGTCCTCACTCAGGTCCGCATGGAGCTGGAGGGGGCGTGGCCTCCAGCTCCGGCTGAAAATCGGGAGATTTTCGGGAGAATATTTGTCCCGGGAGGTTTTCGGGAGAGGCGCTGCATTTCGGGAGTCTCCCGGGAAATTCGGGAGGGTTGGCAAGTATGCTTGTACATGAACTCAGGTTAAATGCCAATGAGAAAACATTGTGATGTAGTGGTGAACATTCTAAGTTCAGGATTATTTGCTAAAACTAACAAAGTTTCTCAGTGTGAACATGAAATATCTTGTCTTTGCAGTCTATTCAATTGAATATAAGTTGATTTATTCTCTTTTTATTTACCATTTACACAACGTGACAACTTCACTGCTTTTGTATTTAGGTTGTTATTTATGTAACATTTACTTATAATCTTGCGCTCCTGTTTTGGTTGCTCCATTGGTCATCCTGCTGTGTCAGGTTGCTGATTAGTGATCCAAACCAATCATGCTCCGGTCTGACCTTTGATTGCCTTTCTTTGTCTCTCCTTGTGATAAGTAAGCCTTTAGCTTTGTTGTTCTACTTTGTTACCTTGCTTACTTTTCTTACCTGCACTCTGCCTTCACCTTGTTTGTTGCATCCTGGGAAACACAACCCTAAAATACTGCTGATAGTATTGTACCATATGTCCCGGCCAGAAATCTGCAATCGAAGAACTCCGACTTATTAGTGATTCCCAGAGCCCAAAAAAAGTCTGCAGGCTATAGAGCGTTTTTTTATTGGGGCTCCAGTACTATGGAATGTTCTAGCAGTAACAGTTAGAGATGCTACCTCAGTAGAAGCATTTAAGTCACATCTTAAAACTCATTTGTATACTCTTGCCTTTAAATAGACACCCCTTTTAGACCAGTTGATCTGCCGTCTCTTTTCTGCTCTGCCCCACTCTCCTGCGTGGAGAGGTTATCAGGTGACCACAGATGAGGCGCTAGCTGTTCAAAGTCATGACCCAGGGTGGACCACTCATCTGTGCATCAGTTGGGGACGTCTCTGCACTGTTGACCTGTCTCCACTCAAGATGATCTCCTGCTGGCCCCACTATGGACTGGACTCTCACTATTATGTTAGATCCACTATGGACTGGACTCTCACACTATTATGTTAGATCCACTATGGACTGGACTCTCACACTATTATGTTAGATCCACTATGGACTGGACTCTCACTATTATGTTAGATCCACTATGGACTGGACTCTCACTATTATGTTAGATCCACTATGGACTGGACTCTCACTATTATGTTAGATCCACTATGGACTGGACTCTCACTATTATGTTAGATCCACTATGGACTGGACTCTCACACTATTATGTTAGATCCACTATGGACTGGACTCTCACACTATTATGTTAGATCCACTATGGACTGGACTCTCACACTATTATGTTAGATCCACTATGGACTGGACTCTCACACTATTATGTTAGATCCACTATGGACTGGACTCTCACTATTATGTTAGATCCACTATGGACTGGACTCTCACTATTATGTTAGATCCACTATGGACTAGACTCTCACACTATTATGTTAGATCCACTATGGACTGGACTCTCACACTATTATGTTAGATCCACTATGGACTGGACTCTCACACTATTATGTTAGATCCACTATGGACTGGACTCTCACACTATTATGTTAGATCCACTATGGACTGGACTCTCACTATTAAGTTAGATCCACTATGGACTAGACTCTCACTATTATGTTAGATCCACTATGGACTGGACTCTCACTATTATGTTAGATCCACTATGGACTGGACTCTCACTATTATGTTAGATCCACTATGGACTGGACTCTCACACTATTATGTTAGATCCACTATGGACTGGACTCTCACTATTATGTTAGATCCACTATGGCCTGGACTCTCACTATTATGTTAGATCCACTATGGACTGGACTCTCACTATTATGTTAGATCCACTATGGACTGGACTCTCACACTATTATGTTAGATCCACTATGGACTGGACTCTCACTATTATGTTAGATCCACTATGGACTGGACTCTCACACTATTATGTTAGATCCACTATGGACTGGACTCTCACTATTATGTTAGATCCACTATGGACTGGACTCTCACACTATTATGTTAGATCCACTATGGACTGGACTCTCACTATTATGTTAGATCCACTATGGACTGGACTCTCACACTATTATGTTAGATCCACTATGGACAGGACTCTCACACTATTATGTTAGATCCACTATGGACTGAACTCTCACTATTATGTTAGATCCACTATGGACTGGACTCTCACTATTATGTTAGATCCACTATGGACTGGACTCTCACACTATTATGTTAGATCCACTATGGACTGGACTCTCTCACTATTATGTTAGATCCACTATGGACTGGACTCTCACACTATTATGTTAGATCCACTATGGACTGGACTCTCACACTATTATGTTAGATCCACTATGGACTGGACTCTCACACTATTATGTTAGATCCACTATGGACTGGACTCTCACACTATTATGTTAGATCCACTATGGACTGGACTCTCACACTATTATGTTAGATCCACTATGGACTGGACTCTAACACTATTATGTTAGATCCACTATGGACTGGACTCTCACTATTATGTTAGATCCACTATGGACTGGACTCTCACACTATTATGTTAGATCCACTATGGACTGGACTCTCACTATTATGTTAGATCCACTATGGACTGGACTCTCACACTATTATGTTAGATCCACTATGGACTGGACTCTCACACTATTAACTAGATCCACTATGGACTGGACCCTCACACTATTAACTGAGGTCCCCACATCTGCGGTCCTCTCCAAGGTTTCTCATTGTCCCATTGGGTTGAGTTTTTCCTTGCCCTGATGTGGGATCTGAGCCCAGGATGTGGTTGTGGCTTGTGCAGCCCTTTGAGACACTCGTGATTAAGGGCTAAACTTTGATTGATTTTTACAAGCCTTTCTATGTTGCTTTAGAGCATCAACACTGAGTTCATTTGACCTGGCATCTTTGGAGGCAGTACCCACTTTCAGTGTAAAAGCTGACAGTTATTTCCTTGTTGATGGAGTCCAGTGTGAACAGCACCCATACAAATGTTGATGGAGTACAATGTGAAAAACACCCACACAAATGTTGATGGAGTCCAGTGTGAACAGCACCCACACAAATGTTGATGGAGTCCAGTGTGAAAAACACCCACACAAATGTTGATGGAGTCCAGTGTGAACAGCACCCACACAAATGTTGATGGAGTCCAGTGTGAACAGCACCCACACAAATGTTGATGGAGTCCAGTGTGAACAGCACTTACACACATGTTGATGGAGTCCAGTGTGAACAGCACTTACACACATGTTGATGGAGTCCAGTATGAACAGCACCCACACACATGTTGATGGAGTCCAGTGTGAACAGCACCCACACACATGTTGATGGAGTCCAGTGTGAACAACACCCACACAAATGTTGATGGAGTCCAGTGTGAACAACACCCACACAAATGTTGATGGAGTCCAGTGTGAACAGCGCCCACACAAATGTTGATGGAGTCCAGTGTGAACAGCGCCCACACAAATGTTGATGGAGTCCAGTGTGAACAACGCCCACACAAATGTTGATGGAGTCCAGTGTGAACAGCGCCCATACAAATGTTGATGGAGTCCAGTGTGAAAAACACACACACAAACGTTGATGGAGTCCAGTGTGAACAGCACCCACACAAATGTTGATGGAGTCCAGTGTGAACAGCACCCACACAAATGTTGATGGAGTCCAGTGTGAAAAGCACCCACACAAATGTTGATGGAGTCCAGTGTGAACAGCACCCACACAAATGTTGATGGAGTCCAGTGTGAACAGCACCCACACACATGTTGATGGAGTCCAGTGTGAACAGCACTGACACACATGTTGATGGAGTCCAGTGTGAACAGCACTTACACACATGTTGATGGAGTCCAGTGTGAACAGCACCCACACACATGTTGATGGAGTCCAGTGTGAACAGCACCCACACAAATGTTGATGGAGTCCAGTGTGAACAACACCCACACATGTTGATGGAGTCCAGTGTGAAAAACACCCACACAAATGTTGATGGAGTCCAGTGTGAACAACACCCACACAAATGTTGATGGAGTCCAGTGTGAACAACACCCACACAAATGTTGATGGAGTCCAGTGTGAACAACACCCACACAAATGTTGATGGAGTCCAGTGTGAACAGCGCCCACACAAATGTTGATGGAGTCCAGTGTGAACAGCGCCCACACAAATGTTGATGGAGTCCAGTGTGAACAACGCCCACACAAATGTTGATGGAGTCCAGTGTGAACAGCGCCCATACAAATGTTGATGGAGTCCAGTGTGAAAAACACACACACAAACGTTGATGGAGTCCAGTGTGAACAGCACCCACACAAATGTTGATGGAGTCCAGTGTGAACAGCACCCACACAAATGTTGATGGAGTCCAGTGTGAACAGCACCCACACAAATGTTGATGGAGTCCAGTGTGAAAAACACCCACACAAATGTTGATGGAGTCCAGTGTGAACAGCACTGACACACATGTTGATGGAGTCCAGTGTGAACAGCACTTACACACATGTTGATGGAGTCCAGTGTGAACAGCACCCACACACATGTTGATGGAGTCCAGTGTGAACAGCACCCACACAAATGTTGATGGAGTCCAGTGTGAACAACACCCACACATGTTGATGGAGTCCAGTGTGAAAAACACCCACACAAATGTTGATGGAGTCCAGTGTGAACAGCACCCACACAAATGTTGATGGAGTCCAGTGTGAACAACACCCACACAAATGTTGATGGAGTCCAGTGTGAACAACACCCACACAAATGTTGATGGAGTCCAGTGTGAACAGCGCCCACACAAATGTTGATGGAGTCCAGTGTGAACAGCGCCCACACAAATGTTGATGGAGTCCAGTGTGAACAACGCCCACACAAATGTTGATGGAGTCCAGTGTGAACAGCGCCCATACAAATGTTGATGGAGTCCAGTGTGAAAAACACACACACAAACGTTGATGGAGTCCAGTGTGAACAGCACCCACACAAATGTTGATGGAGTCCAGTGTGAACAGCACCCACACAAATGTTGATGGAGTCCAGTGTGAACAGCACCCACACAAATGTTGATGGAGTCCAGTGTGAAAAACACCCACACAAATGTTGATGGAGTCCAGTGTGA